>NW_026126879.1:0-192780 GCF_943737965.1 Phodopus roborovskii | reverse complement strand
TACTCCAGAAATGAGTGGAGTCTGGATCCAACTTGTAGGTGTTAAATTGTATCTTGTGGGTTCTTTCTACCTACCCAATCTATCTATCTTTCTTTCTTTCTTTCTTCATTTCTTTATTTAAATCAATGTTGATATCATTTTGTTATCTCTTTAGGGTGAACTGTGAGAAATTATCTTTTTATTCATTCATTTTTTGTTCAAATCTATGATTAAGAATTCAATGTCTCTTCACTATTGAGCAATCTATTTAGGCTTCACGCATAAAACACCATCCACTTGTTTAAGGTTTATTCATTTAATTATTAAAATCTGTCAGTATGTATTCAGTGATCACTGGAGTTTTGAGCCTCCTTAGGGGAGACTGTTGTACCAGACCATCACATCGTCTAATACTACACTTACTTCCTCAACAGTTAAACTAAGAAATTAAGTAATAATTCATCATTTAATTTACGTATTTAAAATACAGGTAATGTTATGGACCATAAGTCCCTTTTGGAGTCAGTTTTTGGGAGTTGATGATGTAATATCATCTCATTACCGCATCATTTAACTATGTAATTGGATCTTTACATCAGCGATAGGTTTAGGACTTTGTTGCCATCTCGCCAGTGTTACTATATAAGGCTCTAAATAATTATCAATTTATTTTTTTTAAAAACCTCATTATTCCACGAAGAGATCAGTCTTACTGCTCCATGAGGGATTTAAGAATGCACCACCATGGCATCATTCAATCATATTTCATTATATATTAATTATTTAAATCGATGAATATATTGTTCTTTTGACTAGAGTCGGGCCATTCCTCCATGGGAGTTACCTCACGTGGAATTATTTAATTATCTAAGTACTACTCTCCTTGACAATCACTGGAGTTTGGTTCCATCTTATGAAAGTTAAGCATGGAGGACTATCCAATTATTAACTTCTTTGATTGCGTAAGTCATGATGTTGTCATCTGTCATTTGGCTGCTGAGGGATTGACACAGCATGAGATCGGTACCAGAGGCAGTGCCCAGAGAATGGGGGACACTGCCTTATATGGTGATTACTCGATTACGTAATAGTAGATTTTTAACAATCGAATGATTACACGATTTAAAAAAAAAAATAACTGTACTGTTTTGCATCATCAGTTTCTGAGAGGTTGCAACAGAACTGACCCATGAAGGACACAGTGACCACCGATTTTAAAAATGGAATAACTGAATAATCTCCTGATCAGGGATTCTCATCTAATGAACTCTGTCGGGCTCATAACATGACACCCCACCAACAATAAATCATTCTAAATAGCCATATTGGAAAGCGGGGTACAGGAGTTAATAGAGAACAGTCAATTGAGGAAACCAAAATAACTGAAAGAGACTTAAGACACGGCTCAAATCCTTAATCATAAGCCTAATGCAAATCTAAACAACTCTGAGAAACCATGGGATTAAGCTCTTCTAAAGGTAAGAGAATGAAGAGGAGTTTATTTTATTTTCAATAATGGGAAAAGGATTATAGTAGAGGCGATTAATTGTATTGTTTCCATTGTAGAAATTAGAGAATGGAAGCATCGAAACAGGTTTAAAGTACTCATCATTGTACTTGAATGGTAAAATGATGCTTTCTTTTTCTTGCTTATGGTCACTATTGGCATGTTGTAGCTGAGAGATTGGTAAATATGCAGAACTCAAAAGAAAGAGCCCTGATTTGTTTTTCTGAGAAGCTCAGTGAGACTGTAAGGTTAGTTCATAGGTGGGTATACTCCTTTTAG
Source organism: Phodopus roborovskii (assembly GCF_943737965.1). Taxonomy (NCBI): domain Eukaryota; kingdom Metazoa; phylum Chordata; class Mammalia; order Rodentia; family Cricetidae; genus Phodopus; species Phodopus roborovskii. Next base: position 191,015 of record NW_026126879.1, on the reverse strand, counting down.
CATGGGGGAGGGGTACTGGAATGTGACAGAATGTTGGTTCATAAATGTTGCCTGGCAACCCTGCTTGCATTCTGTATCCTGGTATCATGGCCCAAGGACCAGAGAGAAGCTTCGAGAATGGGAAAACATGGGACATTACAGTCTCCCAAGATAACTATCTCCTAAAAATTTAATGACTGCATTTGTTTCACCTAAAAAGTCATAGCCACACCTCTGGAATTATGCCTACAGCTTTTACTGGTTACCAAATTCAAGATTACCAGATCATCACTGAACGTAATCTGTGGATAAACTGTTCAATGTCTTCTGTTTATGAATCCTCTCTCTCCTTAAGAAGAAAAACTACGGGGAACAAAGATAAAAGACTCACAATTATTCATCAAAAGGTGAGTTTGCCATTGTTAACTTCCTTCAGGAAGGACATAATCCATTTGTTAGAGTAGACTTATTGATTTTTGGATTTCAGTCCATCTATTTTGAGGCAGCCGTCCAACATTAAATATGTGTGATATCTTCTAAAAACGCTGCATACCCAATGACAGTTCAGCATTTAAACATGTTACTACCCAACTCTGCGATTGAAAAAGGGATGAACCTGGGGAGTTTTCCAGCAGTCATGTGGGGAGTCAACTGAGGCTCAATTGTGTGGGGTATGGCAGACCATTTCATCCTCTGATTATATTAGTATTAGATTATTAAAATAGGACATTAGATAATCCATGATCAGTGGGTTGTGGTGACGCGATGTTTGTGGCAATTATTATAGACAACCTTAATGTAAATTATGTAGTGAAAATATTTAAATTAATCATGACAGCATCGTTCATGACCCTGGTTTGGAGCCACCTAAGGGAAGTGGATGATATTACATGGACTCATTATTTGATTATTTAATTATATAAAACGATTATATCGTACATGACACCTGAATTCTGGTGCCACAGATCATCTAATTTAATAATTAATGTATTTAAATTGACAATCTGTGTTAATCCCCAAGATAATGTAAATATTTGTATAGTAATGTAAACAACAATCCACCATTCCAAGAAGAGACCTGTAAAGTTCCCACTTGTGGAGTTAATAGGCAATATCTTCATATTTTATGATTCATTTTTTCAATTGATGATGATGAGATCCTTCATGCCTGAATACTGACCATGCTTCCCACCAGCAAAAATAATAAATCACCTATGTATTGTGACAGTTAGGTATTATTGACTTATTAAATTCTTTAAATTATGTAAACGTATTTATAATGACATCACCGTTTACGGTTAGGGTGCAAATATCTGTCAGGGACAAGGTTACGAAAAGATGTAGACATGGCCAGAGCAATTTTTGAATGATCTATGCATCTCCTAGAGTACAAGGGGTGCTGGATGTTTGAGTCCAGGGAAGGTTGCATGGTGCCAACCGAGAAGTACAAGGATTTCGCCAAGGCCCGCACGGTGGTCTGGGTGTTGACTACCCACTCTTCCTCCACATCTTCACATTGGTTATGATCTAACATGAGAAGCAGGAGTGGCACTAGCAGGTCAGCACCATCACCAAGACCTGGCAAAAGGATGACGACCCAGAACACGGAAGAACATCTCTCTTTCAGCTATGCTATTGATGCCCCTGCTGCAGCCATCTTTTCAGCTGTTATCAACATTGTGGCTATCTGCTACTCCAGGATTGGGCTCCATTATCTCAAGTCCTGCCGACCACAACAGAGATTCAGGTGCTTGTGATGAGTGTCAGGCCAACAGAATTCATCAGGCAAGACAGTATGATTATCTGACGATTAACTGATGGTATTTTAAAAATGCGTGATGACAGGAGAAGTTGCTATGTGGCATGTCTGCCCAGGAATTGATGATACAAAAAAGATTATTGTTTACTTATTAAAGAGATGTAATTTATTAAATTTTTCATCATATAATCTGTGATCCCTGGGAAGTTTGACGCCACCTTGTGTCACAATCAAGTGTGACAGACCATCTAAGTATATGACTATTTCACTATTCAAATCTATCTGTTTCAACCTAGGAAGAGTGGAGTCTGGGATCCAAATTGTTGGTATTAAATCTTATCTTGTGAATTCTTTCTTTCTTCCTTCCTTCCTTCCTTCCTTTCTTTCTTACTTCCTTCTTTTATTTAAATCTATTTTGATATCATTTTTTTACTAGGGGTGAATTATGAGAAACTATCTCTGTATTTATTCAATTTTTTTGTTCAAATCTATGATTAAGTACTAAATGTCTCTTCAGTATTGAGCAGTCATTTAGGCTACACGCATAAAAACCATCCACTGTTTAATGCTTATACGTTTAAATTTGAAAATTATGGTATTCAGTGATCACTGGAGTTTTAAGCCCGATTAGGGAGATCGTTGTACACAGACTGTCACATCATCTAATAGCCAATTTTACTTCTTTAACTGTAAAACTTGAAAATTATTAATCCATCATTTAATTTACGTATTTAAAATACAGTTAATGTTATGGACCAGAAGTCCCTTTTGGAGTCAATTCTGGTAGTTCATGATGTAATATCATCTCATTACTACCCATTCAGCTATCTAAATAGATCTTTATCAAAGGTGATAGGTTTAGGACTTTGGTGCCATCTCATCAGTGTTAATATAAAAGGGTAACTAATTAATTTTCAATTTAATTTTTTAAATTCCTCATTATTCCAGGAATAGATCAGTCTGACTACTTCATGTGGGATTTAAGTATGCACCACCATGACATTATTCAATCATTTTTCATTATATATTCATTATTTAAATCGATGAAGATGTTGTTCTTCTTGACTGGAGTCGGGCCATTTCTCCATGAGAGTTAATCACTTGGCATTATTTTATTATCTAAGTACTACTTCCTTGGCAATCACTGGAGTTAAGGTTCCATCTTATGAAAGTTAAGTATGGAGGACTATCCAATTATTAACTCATGTGATTGCGTAAGTAATGATGGTGTCATCTTTCATTTGGCTTCTGTGGGATTGACACAGCAGGAGAATCGGTACCAGAAGCAGTGCCCAGAGAATGGGGGACACTGCCTTATACGGTGATTACTGATTACGTAATAGATTTTTAACAATCGAATGGTTACACGATTTTAGAAAACTGTACTGTTTCGCATCATTGGTTTCTGAGAGGTTAAATCAGAACTGACCCATGAAGGCTACAGGCCCACTGATTTTAAAAATGGAATAACTGTATAATCTCCTGATCAGGGAATCTCATCTAATGAACTCTGTCGGGCTGATAACATGACACACCACCAACAATAAATCACTCCAAATAACCATATTAGAAAGCAGGGTACAGCACTAAATAGAGAATAGTCAATTGAGGAATCCAAATGACTGAAAGAAACAGAAGACACTGCTCAAAAACCAATATCAGCTTAATGTAAATCTAAACCACTTGAGAAACCATGGGACTGCTCTTCTAAAGATAAGAGAATGAAGAGGAGTTTATTTTATTTTCAATAAAGATAAAAGTATTAGGTAGAGTTGATTCATTCTATTGTTTCCATTCTAGAAATTAGAAAATTCAAGCATAGAAAATAGGTTTAAAATACTCATCATTGTACGGAATGGTACAATGATGCTTTCGTTTTGTGCTTATGTCAATATAGGCATGTTATAACTCTAGAGACTGGTAAATATGTAGAAATCAAAAGAAAGAGCCCTGCTTTGTTTGTGAGAAACCTTGGTGAGTATGTAAGTTTAGTTCATTGGGTGGGTATACTCCTTTTAGGCATGTGCAGGGACACTAGAGGGTGGATAGAATGTTGGTTCATAAATGTTGCCTGGCAACCCTGCTTGCATTCTGTATCCTGGAAATGGGCCAAGAACCAGAGAGCAGCATCGTAGAAAGTGTTATCATGGGACATTACAGTCTCCCAAGATAACTATCTCCAAAACTTTTCATGACAGCATTTGATTCGGGCTTAAACAAGTCATATCCACACCTGGAAGTGTGCCTACAGGTTTTACTGGTTACCAAATTTAAGATACTCTAATCATCAGAGAAGGTAGTCTGTGAAGAAACATTTCAAAGTCTTCTGTTTAGAATACTCTCTCTCCTAATAAGTGAAATTATGGAACGATAGATAAGAGACTCACAATTATTCAACAAAAGGTGAGTTTGCCATTGTTGACTTCTTAGGAAGGTGATAATCCATTTGTTAGAGTAGACTTAGGGATTGTTGGATTTCAGTCCATCTCTTTTCAGGCAGCCATCCAACATTAAATATGTGATATCTTCTAAAAACACTGCATACCCAATGAGAGTTCAGCATTTAAACATGTTACTACCCAACTCATGCGATTAAAAAAGGGATGAACCTGGGAGTTTTCCAAGTCATGTGGGAGCCAACTGAGGTTCAATTGTGTGGGGTATGGCAGACCATTTCATCCTCTGATTATATTGGTATTAGATTATTAAAATAGGACATTAGATAATCCATGACCAGTGGATTGTTGTGACGCGGTGTGTGAGGCACCTATATAGACCATCTTAATGTCAATTATGTAGTTAAAATATTTAAATTAATCACGACAGCTTCGTTCATGACTCTGGTTTGGAGCCACCTAAGGGAAGTTGATGATGTTACATGGACTCATTATTTTATTATTTAATTATATAAAACAATGATTATAAAGTCCATGACCTTGGAATCTGGTGCCACACATCATTTAATTACATAATTAATATATTTAAATTGACAATCTGTGTTAATCCCCAAGATAATGTAAATACTTGTATAGTTATGTAAACAATAATCCACCATTCCATGAAGAGACCTGTAAAGCTCCCACTTGTGGAGTTAATGTGCAATATCATCACATTTTATGATTCATTTTTTCATGATGATGATGACATCTTTCATGCCTGGATTCTGACCATGCTTCCCTGCCAGTAAAATGCTACATCACCTATGTATTGTGACAGTTAGGCATTACGACATATTAAATTTTTATATTATGTAAACGACTGACAATGACATCACCGTTTGCTGTTAGGGTGCAAATATCTTTCAGGGACAAGGTTAGGAAAGATGTAGACATGGGCAGAGTATTTTCTGAATGATCTAAGCATCCCCCCAGAGTACGAGGGATGCTGGATGATTGAGTCCAGAAGGTTGCTCGGGTGCCAACCAAGAAGTACAAGGACTTCACCAAGGCTGGCACAGTGGTCTGGGGTGTTGACTACCTGCTGTTTGTCCACATCTTCACATCGGCTGTGATTTACCATGAGAGGAAGGAGTGGCACTAGGGCAGGTCGGCACCATCACCGAGATCTGGCAAAAGGATGACGACCTGAACATGGAAGAACATCTCTCTCAGCTCTGCTGTTGATGCTGCTGCTTCACCCATCTTTACATTGTTATCAACATTGTGGCTACTACTACTACGCCAGGATTGGGCCCATTATCTCACGTCCTGCCAAACCACAACAGAGATTCAGGTGCTTGTGATGATGTTAGGCCAATGAATTCATCAGGGAAGACTGTATGATTCTCTGATGATTAACTGATGGCATTTTAAAAATGTCGTGATGACAGCATACAGTTTCATACCTGGCAAGTCTGCCCAGGAATTGATGATACAAAAAAATGTCAATGGCTTACTTATTTAAAGATGTAATTATTAAATTCTTTCATTATATAATCTGTGATCCCTGAAGTTTGGCGCCACCTTGCCTCACACTCAAGTATGTCAGATGATCTAACTATCTGATTATTTCATTATTCAAATCTGTCTTTTTCTACCCAGGAAGAGTGGAGTCTTGGATCCAACTTGTTGGTGTTAAATTGTATCTTGTGAATTCTTTCTATCTTTCTTTCTTCCTGTCTTCCTTCCTTCCTTCCGTTCCTTTATTTCTCTTTCTTATTTCCTTCCTTTATTTAAATCTAGGTTGATATCATTTTGTTATCCCTCTATGGGTGAATTATGAGAATCTCTCTCTTTATTCATTCATTTATTTGTTCAAATCTATGATTAAGAACTCAATGTCTCTTCAGTATTGAGCAGTCATTTAGGCTTCATGCATAAAACACCATCCACTTGTTTAATGTTTATTCATTTAATTATGAAAACCTTTCATCATTTATTCAGGGATCACTGGAGTTTTGAGCCTCCTTAGGGGAGACCGTTGTACCAGACCATCAATCATCTAATACTACACTTAGTTTTTAACTGTTAAACTAGGAAATTAATTAATAATTCATCATTTAAATTACGCATTTAAAAATACAGGTAATGTTATGGACCAGAAGTCCCTTTTGGAGTCAGATTTTGCTAGTTGATGATGTAATTTCATCTCATTACTTCACCATTCAGCTATCTAAATAGATCTTTACAGCTGCGATAGGTTTAAGACTTTGGTGCCATCTCATCAGTGTTATTATAAAAGGACAACTAATCAATTATCAATTTAATTTTTTAAATTCCTCATTATTTCAGGGAAGAGATCAGTCTGACTACTCCATGTGAGATTTAAGTATGCACCACCATGACATTATTCAATCATTCATCATTATGTATTCATTATTTAAATCGAAGAAGATGTTGTTCTTCTTGACTGGAGTCGGGCCATTCTTCCATGGGAGTTAATCACGTGGCATTATTTGATTATCTAAGTACTACTTCCTTGAAATCACTGGAGATGGGTTCCATCTTATGAAAGTTAAGTATGGAGGACTATCCAAATATTTACTCATTTGATTGCATAAGTAATGACGGTGTCTTCAAGTCATATGGCTTCTGTGGGATCGACACAGAAGGAGATCGGGTGCCAGAAGCAGTGCCTATAGGTTGGGGGACATTGCCTTATGGTGATTACTGATTTTTGGGTTTTTAACAATCGAATGATTACACGATTTTCAAAAAACTGTACTGTTTCGCATCATCGGTTTCTGAGAGGTTGCAACAGAACTGACCCATGAAGGACTCAGTGACCACCGATTTCATAAATGGAATAACTGAATAATCTCCTGATCAGGGAATCTCATCTAATGAACTCTAAGTTGGACTGATAATATGACACACCACCAAAAATAAATTACTGTAAATAACCATATTAGAAAGATGAGTACAGGACTTAATAGAGAACAGTCAATTGAGGAATCCAAAATTACTGAAAGAAACAGAAGACACTGCTCAAAATTCTTAATCGTCAGGCTAATGCAAATCTAAACCACTTTGAGAAACCATGGCATCAAGCTCCTCTAAAGGTAAGAGAATGAAGAGGGAGTTTATTTTATTTTCAATAAAGAGAAAAAGGATAATGGTAGAGACGACTAATTCTATTGGTGCCGGCCTAGAAATTAGAAAATTGAAGCATAGAAAACAGGTTTAAAATACTCACTATTGTACTTGAATGGCACAATGATGCTTTTGTTTTCTGTAAAGCTTAGGTTACTACAGGCATATTGTAGCTTGAGAGACTGGTAAATATTTGTAACTCAAAAGAAAGAGCCCTGCTCTGTTTTTGCGATAACTAGGGAGAGGATGTAAGGTTAGTTCATTGGTGGGGTATACTCCTTAGCATGCGGGAGGGGCACTAGAATGTGACAGAATGTTAATTCATAAATGTTGCCTAGCAAACCCGCTTGCATGGCCCTATCCTGGTAACATGGGCCAAGGACCAGAGAGCAGATTCGAGAAAGTGTTATCATGGGACATTACAGTCCCCAACATAACTATCTCCTAAAACTTTTCATGACAGCATTTGATTCCGCCTAAATAAGTCATATCCATACCTCTGGAAGTGTGCCCACAGCTTTTACTAGCTACCGAAATTTTAGTTTATCTAATCACTATGAAATGTAGTCTGTAGAGAAACAGTACAATATCTTCCGTTATGAATACTCTCTCTCTAAGATGTGAAACTAGGGGAATAAAAGATAGTAAGACTCACAATTATTTATCAAAAGGTGAGTTTGCCATTGTTGACTTACTGGGGAAAGGTGATAATACATTTGTTAGAGTAGACTTATTGATTTTTGGATTTCATTGACTGAGGTTAGGTGATGTGGGTGGCAATTATTATAGACCATCTTAATGTCAATTAGTCGTTAAAATATAAATTAAACACTACAGCATTGTTCATGAGCCTGGTTTGGAACCACCTTTAGGGAATGGATGATGTTGCATGAACTCATTATTTGATTATTTAATTACATAAAACAATGATTATATCGTCCAAGACAGCTGGAATCTATTGCCACAGATGATCTAAATATCTGATTATTTCATTATTCAAATCTGTCTTTTTCTATACAAGGAAGAGTGAAGTCTGAATCCACCTTGTTAGTGTTAAATTGTATCTTGTACATTCTTACTTTATTTCTTCCTTTCTTTATTTCAATCAATGTTGATATCATTTTGTTATCTCTCTAGGTGTGAATTATGAGAAACTATCTCTATTCATTCATTTTTTGTTCAAATCTATGATTAAGAACTCAATGTATCCTCAATATTGAGTAATCATTTAGTCTTCACGTATAAAACACCATCCACTTGTTTAATGCTTATTCATTTAATTATGAAAATCTGTCATTATGTATTTTGTGATCACTGGAGTTTGAGCCTCCTTAGGGGAGACCATTGTACTAGACCACTACGCTATCTAATGCTACACATACTTCTTTAACTGTTAAACTATTAAAGTATGTAATAATTATCATTTCATTTATTTATTTAAAATAACAGGTAATGTTATGGACCATAAGTCCTTTTTGGAGTCAGATTTTGGTAGTTTATGATGTAATATCATCACATTACTTCTGCCATTTAGCTATGTAAATAGATCTTTACATCAAGCGATAGGTTTAGGAATTTGGTGCCATCTAGTCAGAGTTACTATAAAAGGCCCACTAATTAATTATCAATTTAATTTTTTAAAAACTTCAGTATTCCAGGAAGAAATCAGTCTGATTACTCCATGGGGATTTAAGTGATGCCCCACCATGTCATTTTTCAATCATTTTTGAATATATATTATTTATTTAAATCGAGTAAAGATAGTAGTTCTTCTTGACTGAAGTTAGGGCATTCTCCATGGGAGTTCATCTTGTGGTATAATTTAATTATCTAAGTACTACTTCCTTGACAATCACTGGAGTTTTGTTCCATCTTATGAAAGTTAAGTATGGAGGACTATCCAATTATTACGTTATTTGATTGCGTAAGTAATGATGGGGTCATCCGGTTATTTGGCTGCTGTGGGATTGACACAGCAGGAGATTGGTAGCCAGAAGCAGTGCTTTGAGAAGGGGGGGGACACTGCCTTATGCAGTGATTACTGATGACGTATTAGTAGATTTTTAACAACGAATGATTACACGACGTTAGAAACAATTGTACTGTTTCGCAACATCAGGATCTGAAAGGTTGCAACAGTAACTGACCCATGAAGGACACAGTGACCACCCGATTTGAAAAATGGAATAACTGAATAATCTCCTGATTAGGGAATCTCATCTAATGAACTTTGTCGCGCTGATAACATGACACACCACCAAAAATAAATAACTCTAAATAACCATATTAGAAAGCAGGGTACAGGAATTAATAGAGAACAGTCAATTGAGGAATCCAAAATGACTGAAAGAAACATATGACACTGCTCAACATCCTTAATCATCAGCCTAATGCAAATCTAAACAACTCTGAGAAACCATGGGGTCAAGCTATTCTGAGCAGGTGAGATGATGAAGAGGAATTAATTTTATTTTCAATAGAGGGAAATGGTAGATAATATTAATGGTATTTATTCTTTCTAGAATTAGAAAATTGAAGTATAGAAAACAGGTTTAAAATACTTATTATTGTATTTGAATGACATAATGATGTTTTTATTATCACACTTAAGTCTCTATAGGCAAGAGTAGCTTGAGAGACTGGTAAATATGTGGAACCCACAAGGAGGAGCCCTGCTTTGTTTTTGTGAGAAACTCAGTGAGGCTGTAAAGTTAGTTCATCGGTGGGTATACTCCTTTTTAGCATGTGGGGAGTGGGAGGAGAATGTGAAAGAATGTTGGTTCATAAATGTTGCATGGCAACCCTGCTTGCATTATGTATCTTGCTATTAAGGGCCAAGGACCAGAGAGTAGCTTTGAGAAAGTGTTATCAGGGGACATTACAGTCTCCCAAGATAACTATCTCCTAAAACTTTTCATGAAAGCATTTGATTCGCCTAAACAATTCATATCCACACCTCTGGAAGTGTGCCTAACAGCATTTACTGGTTACCAAATTCAAGATTACCTAATCATCAGAGAACGGGCCTGTGGAGAAAGAGTACAAAGTCTTCCATTTATGAATACTCCCTCTCCTAAGAAGTGAAACTATGGAACAAAAGATAATAAGAGCTCATAATTATTCATCAAAAGGTGACTTGCCATTGTTGACTTCCTTCAGGAAGGTGATAATCCATTTGTCAGAGTACACTTAGGGACTGTTGGGATTTCAGTTTATCTTTTTTGAGGCAGCTCTCACCATTAAATATGTGATATCTTCTAAAAACGCTGCATACACAATGACAGTTCAGCATTTAAACATGTTACTACCCAACTTTGTGATTAAATAAGGGATGAACCTGGGAGCCTCCCACAGTCCTGTGGGAATCAACTGGAGAATCAATTGTGTGGAACTATGGCAGACCATTTCATCCCCTGATTATATTGAAAGATTTACATTAATAAATAGGACATTAGATAATTCATGATCAGTGAATTTTATTGATGTGATGTGGGAGGCAAGTATTATAGACCATCTTAATATCAATTATGTAGTTAAAATATTTAAATTAGTCGTGATAGCATCGTTCATGAGCCAAAATTTGGAGCCACATTAGGGAAGTGGATGTATGTTACATGAACTAATTATTTGATTATTTAAATATAAAAACAATGATTATATCGTCTATTACACCTGGAATCTGGTGCCATAGATCATCTAATTACATAATTAATGTATTTAAATTGACAATCTGTGTTAATCCCCAAGATAATGTAAATAGTGTGTAATTATGAAAACCAAAAATTGTCTATTCGATAAAGAGACCGGTTAAGCTCCTCTTGTGGTGTTAATGTGCAATATCATCACAGTTTATGATTCATGGTTTCAATGGATGATGATGACATTCTTCACGACTGAGTCTGGCCATACTTCCCTGCCAGTTAAATGCTACATCACCTCTTTATTGTGACAGTTAGCTATCACTGACTTATTTAATTCTTTAAATTAATTAAACGACAGACAATGACAACACCGATTATTATTAGGTTACAAATATCTGTCAGCGACAAATTAAGAAACTTGTAGAAATGGGCAGAGTATTTTCTGAATGTCTATGCATCTTCCAGACCACTAGGAATGCTGGAGAATAGAGTCCAGAAGACTGCAGGGAGCCCTCCGAGAAGTAAAAGAACTTTACCAATGTCTGCATGGTGGTCTGGGTGTTCACTACTTGCTCTTCCTCCACATCTTCACATTGGTTGTGGTCTACGCTAGAAGATGTAGCAGCACTAGGAGGTCGGCACCATCAATGAGACCTGGGAAAAGGACGACGACTCAGAATACGGAAGAACATCTCTCTCAGGCATGCTGTTGATGCCCCTGCTGCAGCCACCTTTCAGCTGATATCAACATTTTGGCTACTACTGATATGCCAGGAATGGGCCAATTATTCCAGGTCCTGCCGCAACAAAACAGAGTTCGGGAACCGGTGTGGATGTCAGGCCAACAGAATTCATCAGGCAAGACAGTATGATTATCTGACGATTAACTGAAGAAATATTAAAAATCTGTGATGACAGCATCTGTTTTCATATCTGGCAATTCTGCCCTGGAATTGATGATACGATAAAGTTCAACGACTTAGATATGTAATGATTTAATTATTAAATTGTTTTTATTATATAATTGAGAACTATAATGTAGTGACACCTTGTATGACTCAAGAGTGACAGAAGATCTAGCAGTCTGATGATTTCATTATTTAAATTTGTCTTTTTTTACTGCACGAAGAGAGTGGAGTCTGGAGCCCCTTGTTGGTGTTAATATGTCTCTTGTGATTTCCTTATTTATTTATTTAAATCAATGTTGATATCATTTTGTTATCTCTCTAGGGGTGAATTATGAGAAATCATCTCTTCATTCATTCATTTTATTGTTCAAATCTATGATTAAGAACTCAATGACTCTTCACTATTGATCGATCTTTAGGTTTCGCGCATAAAACACCATCCACTATTTTAATGTTTATTCGTTGAATTATGAAAATCTGTCATTTTGCATTCAGTGACTACTGAAGTTTTTAGCCTCCCTTAGGGTAGTCCATCGTGCCAGAACATCGCATCATCTAATAGTACACTTACTGATTTACCTGTTATACTAGGAAATTAAATAATAATTCATCATGTAATTAACGTATTTGAAGTACAGGTAATGTTATGGACCCCAAGTCCCTTTTGGAGTCAGATTTTGTGAGTAGACGATGTAACATCATCTCATATTTCATCATTTAGCTCTGTAAATAGGTCATTACATCAGCGATAGTTTTAGGGCTTTGGTGCCATCTCGTCATTGTTAATATAAAACGCCAGCTAATTAATTATCAATTTAATTTTATAAATAAATCATTATTCCAGGAAGAGATCAGTCTGACTACCCATGTGGGATTTAAATATGCACCACCAAGACATGATTCAATCATTTTTCATTATATATTATTTAAATCGATGAAAAATGTTGTTCTTGACTGAGTAGGGCCATTCCTCCATGGGAGTTAATCACGTGGCAGTATTTAAACATCTAAGTGGCTCCTTCCTTGACAATCACTGGAGTTTGGTTCAATCTTATAAAAAGTTAATTATGGAGGACTATCCAATGATTAACTAATTTGATTATGTAAGTAATGATGGTGTCATCCGTTATGGGGCTGCTGTGGGAATGACACAGCAGGAGATCGGTACCAGAAGCAGTGCCCACAGAATGGGGGATTCTGCCTCATACAGTGATTACTGATTACGTAGAAGTACATTTTTAACTATCGAATGATTACACGATTTAAAAAAACTATAATGTTTCGCATCATCAGTTTCTGCGAGGTTGCAACAGAACTGACCCAAGAGGGACACAGTGACCACCGATTTTAAAAATGGAATAACTAGTTAATCTCCCAATCAGGGAATCTCATCTAATGAACTCTGCTCGGGCGGATAACATGACACATCACAACAATAAATCACTCTAAATAACCATCTTAAAAAGCGCAGGTACAGGACTTAACAGAGAACAGTCAATTGAGGAATCCAAAATGACTGAAAGAATCATAAGACACTGCTCAAAAATTCTTAATCATCAGCCTAATGCAAATCTAAAAACCGAGAAACCATGGGATCAAGCTCCTCTAATGGTAAGAGGATGAAGAGGTGTTTATTTTATTTTCAATAAAGAGAAAAGACTATGGTAGACGCGATTATTAATATTGTACTTGAATGGGTTCAATGGTGCTTTCGTTTTCATGCTTATGTCCCTTAGGCATGTTGTAGCTTGACAGACTGGTAAATATGTAGAAGCCAAAAGAAAGAGCCCTGCTTTGTTTTTGTGAGAAACTGGTGAGGCTGTAAGGTTAGTTCATTGGTGGGTATACTCCTTTAGCATGCGGGAGGGGCACTACGAATGTGACAGAATGTTTTTTCATAAATGTTGCCCGGCAACCCTGCTTGCATTCTGTATCCTGCCAACATGGGCCGAGGACCAGAGAGCAGCTTATAGAAAATGTTATCATGGGACATTACAGTCTCCCAAGATAACCATCAACCAATACTTTTCATGACAGCATTGGTTTCGCCTAAGCAAGTCATAGCGACCCTCTGGAAGTGTGCCTACAGTTTTTACTGGTTACCAAATTCAAGATTACCTAATAATCAGAGAACGTAGTCTGTGGAGAAACAGTACATAGTCTTCCGTTTATGAATACTCTCTCCTCCTAAGGAAGTGAAACTATGGAACAAAAATAATATGACTCACAATTATTCATCTAAAGGTGAGTTTGCCATTGTTGACTTACTTCAGGAAGGTGATAATCCATTTGTTAGAGTAGACTTAGGGATTGTTGGATTTCAGTCCATCTCTTTTGAGGCAGCCGTCCAACACAAATATCTTCTAAAAACGCTGCATACACAACACAGTTCAGCATTTAAATATGTTACTGGCCCAAGTCTGCATTAAATAAGGGATGAACCTGGGAGTTTCCTACAATCATGTGGGGAGCCACCAGAGAGTCAATTGTGTGTGGAGTATGGCAGACCATTTCATCCTCTGATTATGTTGTTATTTGATTATTAAAATAGGACATTAGATAATTCATGATCAGTGAATTGTGGTGACATGATGTGGAGGCAATTATTATAGACCATCTTAATGTCAATTATGTAGTTAAAATATTTAAATTTAATCAAGACAGCATCATTCATGAGCCTGGTTTGGAGCCACCTTAGGAAGTGGATGATGTTACATGAACTAATTATTTGATTATTTAAATATATAAAACAATGATTATATCGTCTATGACACCTGGAATCTTGGTGCCACAGATCACCCAATCACATAATTAATGTATTTAAATTGTCAATCTGTGTTAATCCCATAGATAATGTGTAAATATGCATGTAATTATGTAAACCAAAAATTGTCCCTTTTCTATGAAGAGATCCGTAAAGCTCCCTCTTGTGGTGTTAATGTGCAATATCATCATAGTTTATGATTCATGATTTCAATGGATGAAGATGACATTCTTCATGACTGGAATCTAACCAACTTCCCTGCCAAAGTTAAATGCTACATCGCCTCCTTTTTGGGACAGTTAGCTATCACTGACTTTTTTTAATTCTTTTCAATTACTTAAATGACAGACAATTCAAATATCTGTCAGCGACAAATTAGGAAACTTGCATACATGAGCAGAGCATTTTCTGAATGTCTATGCGTCTTCCAGACCACTAGGAATGCTGGAGAATAGAGTCCATAAGATTGCATGGTGCAAGAACTTTACCAAGGTCTGCATGGTGGTCTGGGTGTTGACTACTTGCTCTTCCTCCACATCTTCACATCTGTTGTGGTCTAGGTCTAGAAGATGTAGTGGTACTAAGAGGTCGGGACGATCACCGAGATCTGGCAAAAGGATTACAACCCAGAACAGGGAAGAACATCTCTCTCTCTCAGCTATGCTGTTGATGGCCCTGCTGCAGCCATCTTTTCAGCTGATATCAAAATTTTGGCTACTACTGCTATGCCAGGATTGGGCCCACTATTTCACGTCCTTCCGCACTACAACAGAGATTCAGGTGCTTGTGATGAGGTCAGGCAAACAGAATTCATCAGGCAAGTCAGTATGATTATCTCACAATTAACTGATGGTATTTTAAAAATGCGTGATGACAGCATACAGTTTTATACCTGGCAAGTCTGCCCAGGAATTAATGATACAAAAAAAAAGTTCAACGGCTTACTATTTAAAGATGTAATTATTAAATTCTTTCATTATATAATCTGTTATCCCTGATGTTTGATGCCACCTTGTGTGACTCAAGTGTGACAGACGATCTAACTATCTGATTATTTCATTATTCAAATCTGTCTTTTTCTACTACAGGAAGAGTGGAGTCTGAATCCACCTTGGTGGTGTTAAATTGTATCTTGTGAATTCTTTCTTTCTTTATTTCTTCCTTTCTTTCTCCTTTCTTTATTGAAATCAATGTTGATATCAATTTGTTATCTCTCTATGGGTGAATTATGAGAAATTATCTCTGTATTCATTCATTTTTTTTCAAATTTATGAGTAAGAACTCAATGTCTTTTCAGTATTGAGCAATCATTTAGGCTTCACGCATAAAACACCATCCTCTTGTTTAATGTTTATTCATTTCATTATGAAAATCTTCCATTATGTATTCAGTAATCACTGGAGTTTTTAGGCTCCTTAGGAGATAAATTTTTCTCTGCTCCACATGGAACATTCTCTGAAATTGACCATAGACTAGGCAACATAAATATCCTCACCCGATACAAAAACATTTGAATATTACCCTGTATCTAATCAGACCACCATGCTTTTTAATTGGAATTCAATAAAAACAACAACAAATCACAGAAACCCTACATACTCATGGAAACTGAATAATGCTCAATTTCAACATACTTGGGTCTAAGAAGAAATACAGAAATTAAGGAATTCCTAAAATTCAATGAGGTTGTGGATACAACATACATGAACTCATGGGACACCTTGAAATCACTGCTAAGAAGGAATTTGATTGCATTCAGTGCCCATATGAAGAAAACGGATGAGAGACACATGAGAGAATTAACAACACAACTGAATACCTTAGGACACAAATGAAGCAAACTCAACCCTCAGGAGTAGGCCCCATTATCAATTTTTGGGCTGAAAACAATAAAGTAGAAAGCAGGAAAATGATCCAAAAAAAAAAAAATCAATGCAATAACGAGTTGCTTTTTTTTTTTTTTTTTTCAGAAAATTAACAAGGGAGACAAACCTTTATCCAAACTAAACAAAAAGCAAAGAAAGAAAATGGAAATTAACAAAATCAGAAACAAAAAGGGGTAAGGGGTACAGAACAATAGACACTGAGGAAATCCAGGCAATTTTCAGGTCATATTTTGAAAACTAATACTCCACAAAATTTGAAAATTCAAAGGTATGAACAAGTTTCTGGATAACTCTTACTTAACAATATTAAATCAAGACTAGACAAACAACTTATATTGACCTATAGCAACTAACAAAGTAGGAGCAATCATACAAAGCCTTCCAACATAAAAAAATCCCAGAGCCAGATGTCTTCTTCAGTGAAGAATTCTACAGAAAATTCATGGAAGAGCTAATATTAATACTCTTGAAACTGTTCCACACAATAGAAACAGAAGTTTCATTACAAAACACATTTTTGAGGCTACAATCAACTTGATAACCATTCACACAAAGACACAACTAAGAGAAAATTACAGAACAATATCCCTCCTGCACACTGATGCAAAAATACTCAAGAAAATATAGGAAAACCGAATCCAGGAATGTATCAGAAAAATCATCTACTATGATCAAGTAGGCTTCATCCTTGGTTTGCAGGAATGGCTTCACATATGAAAATATTTCAAATATACCACTATATAACCAAACTAAAAATGAAAAATCACATGATCATCTCCCTAGATGTAGAAAAAACCTTTGACAGAATTCAACATCCTATCATGTTATAGGTCTTGTAGAGATCAGGGATAACAGGAATTTATAAAAACATAATAAAAGCAATATGTAGTAAACACAGAGAAAATATCAAGCTGAATCTAGAGAAGCTTAAGGCAATTCCCTCTAAAATTAGTACAAAGACTAGGCTACCCTCTGTCTCCATATATCTTCATTATTGTACTTGAAGTGCTATCTAAAGACATAAGACAAGAAAAAGGAAATCAAGAGGATACAAATTGAGAGGAAGAACTCAAACTTTCTCAATTTTCAGAAGATATGATAGTTTACATAAGCAACCAGAAAACTCTACCATGGTACTCCTACAGCTGAAATTCACATTCAGCAATGTTTCAGCATACAAGATAAACTAAAAAAAAATTGTACCCATTCTATATTCAGACAACAAAGGGGCTAATAAAGAAATCAGAGAAACATCACCCTGTACAATAGCCACAAACAACATAAAGTACCTTGGGGTAACACTTACCAAACAAGTGAAAGACCTATATAATAGTAATTTGTGTATTTACAAAAAAGAAATTAAAGAAAACACCAGAAAATGTAAAGATCTCCCAATCTCATGGATAGGTAGAATAAACATAGTAAAAATGGCAATTTTCCCAATGGCAATCTACATATTCAAATCAATATCTAATAAAATGCCAGCACAATTCTTCACTGACCTTGAAAAGACAATAATCAACTTTATATTGAAAAACAAAAGAACAAGAATAGCCAAAATATCCTGTATAATAAAGGAACTTCACGAGGCATCATCATCCCTGACTTTAAGATCTGCTACAGAGCTATAGTTGTGAAAAGAGCCTTGTATTAGCACAAAGATAGACAAGTAGCTCAATGAAATTTAATAGAAAATATTGGTATTATCCCAAACACATATGAGCACCTGACTTTTGACAAAACAGCTAAAAATGAACAATGGGATAAGGAAAGCATCTTCAACAAGTGGTGCTGGTACAAATGGATGATGGTATATAGAAGAATGAAGATAGATCTATGTCTATAGCCATGCACAAAACACAAGTACTAAATGGATCCCTCCATGAATCCATCCACACTGAACCTCTTAGGAAAAAAAAAAATAGAGGTACTCATGAACTAATTGGTACAGGAGACTGTTTCCTGACAATCACTCCAGAAGCATAGACACTGAGATCAACAAATAATGAATGGGACCTATTCAAACTAAGTTTCTCTAAGGCAAAGGACACAGTGGACAAGACCCAATGGAAGCCCACAGACTGGGAAAAGATTTTCACCAATCCTACATCCGACAAAGGGCTGATCTCCAAAATATACAAAGAACTCAAAAAAAATAGTCAACAAAACACCAAATAACTCTATGAAAATGGGGTATAGAACTGAATAGAGAACTCTAAATAGGAGGAATGATGAAATACACTTAAGAAAGTGTTCAATATCTTTGGCTAACAAGGAAATACAAATTAAAACAACTTTAAGATACCATCTTACTTCTGTCAGAATGGCTAAAATTGGAAACAGCAATGTGAACTTATGCTTTGCAGGTGGATCTGTAAACTTGAAGAGCCATTTTGGAGACTAACATGGCTGTTCCTCAGGATAATGGAAATAAGTCTACCACAGGACCCAGTAACCTAACTCTTATGCACATAACCAAATGATCCACATCCATGGAACCAAGACTTGTGCTCACATATGTTCATAGCAATATTATTTATAATAGCAAGAACATGGAAGCAACTTAGATGCCCCTCAACTGAAGTATGTATAATGGAGATGTGCCACAGTTACACAATGGAATATTACTCTGTGCCGTGGGTGGGGGTGGACAACGAAATCTTGAATCTCACAGACAAGTGGATGGAACTTGAAGAAACCATCCTGAATGAGGTATCCCAGTCACAGAAAGATAAACATGGTATGTATTCATTCATATGTGGATTTTAGACATTGTGCAAAAGATAACCACCGTACAAATCACACTGCCAGAGAAACTAGGATACAAGGAGGATTCTAAAAGTTTCTAGCCCACAGAAGCAGGAAGGGACACTGTCCCCAGAGCATATGGGATTTGGGGGGTAGTGAGTGGAGAGTGAACTAACAAAAGGAAAGAAGTAGGAGAGTAAAGGGGACTAGAAGATTTGGTCAGAAAAGGAATGCACTTGAGAAGAGATGAGAAGAGAAGAGGATAGCTAGGAGAGGAGAAGAGAGATAGAGACTATAAAAATTTTAGCCATTATAGGTTAGAAGAGGAAACTGAACCTAGAGAAATGTCCAGAGTCCTACAAGAGTGACCCCAACAATTTGTGCAACAGTGTAAAGGCTACCATAAATTCCCTTCCTTGACAATGACATCAATGACTAACT
This sequence comes from Phodopus roborovskii, assembly GCF_943737965.1. Taxonomy (NCBI): domain Eukaryota; kingdom Metazoa; phylum Chordata; class Mammalia; order Rodentia; family Cricetidae; genus Phodopus; species Phodopus roborovskii. Next base: position 171,358 of record NW_026126879.1, on the reverse strand, counting down.
TATCCACCATCATGGAGCCCTCATCTAGTAGCTGATGGAAACAGAAGCATACATGCACAACTAAACACTGAGCCAAACTGGAATTCAGATACAGAGAGGGAGGACAAGGCCACACTGCAGAAACACATAGACACAGTTGACCTGAACAAGGAGGAGCTAATGGGGCTCCAGACTTATAGCTGGGAATCCAACATGGGAATGACACAGACCCCTGTGTAGTGAGATAGTCCTTCTGTGGCACTAACCACACCCATTGGGGGTGGAGCCATGAGCAGAAGTGACGTGTGGAAGGAAGTCGGAGGGAGAGCCGGTAAAAGCTCTCTTGCTGGTGTGACTCGGATAGGAGAGGATTGGGTTGAATTTCCTGGTGTTTATCTGTGTAATTTATAAGTTATTTCTCCCTAAATAAACATCTATTGGGCCTATTTGTTTATACTGATCCTTATTTAACCACGATATCTGGTGTCAGAAGTGGGGTTTTATTTAGACAGAAAAGTGACTGCAGATGCAAGATGGACATTGCTATAGAGTTCCTGCTTCATGGAAAAGTCTGCCAGACAGTCTGCAGGACACAGAGGAAAATGACTGACAAACTGCCATACAAAGTTTCCTGGTTTGCTGAAGAGTCTGCCAGACACACCATGGCCTATGGGCTGAAGATGAAAGATTACAAAAGAACTTCAGGTGACCAGGCAGTGAGTTGTCTCTGTCATTTCTAGAGCTTATATATTATCCTTCTGTTGTCTTTGAAGTAGTTGAAGACAGATAGTTATGGTTATAGCTTTCCTTACTTATGCTTAAAGAAAATTTACATATAGGACTTTAGACTCACAAATTTAAGATAGATAATAGAATAGTTTCTTTTAATCTTGCTAAATGTTAATGGATTAAATAGTGTTAACTGTGATTCATATTTAATAACGGTTGTGGTCTGTCAAGTTCTCTTGGCATTAGCCAAAACTGGATGTACCAACGTTGCTGTGAGACCTAGGGTGACTGTTCAGGTGGGTTGCTGTTTCTGTCCTTGCTGCACCTTTTGGAAGTTGTCCATCCACATTTCCTGTCTACTCTAGTATTGTTAATTTCCTTCTCAGATCTTGAAGAGGTTGAAGATTCAACTATCACAACTATTATTCTCTCTTCCTACTTAGATATATTAGGTACTAGACTTACATTTTCCAGCTTAGGACAACTCTGTTGTAAACTCCATTATGCCCTCACCCTAGGACTAGATATGTAGGTCATTTTGTACTCGATTTTCCTTTTCTTAGAGCACACTTGTTATTCACTGTTTTGTATATAGTTTTGTATTAAGCCTAAATCTTTTCTTTAGACTAAAAGGGGAATTGTAGTGAGATAGTCCTTCTGTGGCACTGACCACGCCCATTGGGGGGTGAAGCCATGGGCGGAAGTGACCTGTGGAAGGAAGTTGGAGGGAGAGCCGGTAAAAGCACTATTGCTGGCGTGACTCGGACAGGAGAGGATTGGGTTGAATTTCCTGGTGTTTATCTGTCTAGATTGTAAGTTATTTCTCCCTAAATAAACATCTATTCGGCCTATTTGTTTATCCTGATCCTTATTTAACCGCGATACCCCTGAACATGGGTCTAAGCTAAATGTCCTGTGCAGTCTAAGGGACTTCAGACAGTAGAATCAGGAAACATCCCTGTTGCTAAAAAGACTTTGGTGGAATATCCCCATGGAGGTATAATGCATTAACCTTGAGACAGGAGAGATATTTTAGTCCCTACTTCAAATGACTTGAAAGATTTAGATGACCTCTCCTGGAATGCATCACCCTATGTGTATAGTGTCCGTTGGATGGGAGGGGAGAGTGGTCGTGGGCTCGGGAAGTTGGGAGAGAGGGGAAGAAGGAGGGTGGGTGTAAGGTGGAATGAACTGGTTTGATATGTTTAAATTTTTTTTTAGAAAATTAAAAACATTAAAAAGATACCAATGTAAATTTTCAAATAATAAAGTTAATATTTTAATAATTTAAAATTTTTACCTCTAATGACTTTGAAATATCACACTTCCAAAGAGAGAACATCACTTCCAGCACAAGTTCTAATAGATCTTACTAGTAAAAACTCACAGTAACCTATCAGGGAGGGGGAGGGTGAAAACTGAAGGATCACAGATTCAGTGCATCTGGCTACTAGAGTTCTTTTCTCTACCTATTCTCAGACAAGCCATGTGCTCCTGTCCTCACACTGCCTCCTCAGATTGACTGCTATCTCTTCGATCCCTCGGACTAATTGCTCAAACAAAATCATCTCACTGCATGCTCTTCTGTCTCCTCTATCTTATCTTCCTCTCTCTGTCCAGCCATGTCACTCCTATCTCCAAATCCCTACTGCTGGGATCAAAGGCCTGATTCCCAAGTCCTGGGACCACCTTAGTGTGAGCTGTTTTTCTTTTGGACAGACTTAGTATGTGTCTAACTACTGACATAGTGTGTGTGTCTAACTACTGATTTAATGTGTGTGGATAACTAGTGACCTAGTCTTTGTAGCTAACTAATGACTTAGGTGTGTAGTTGACTAAATACATAGAAATACATAGGAGAATGGCTAACTACTATATCAGTGTGTGTGTGTCTCACTATTTTCTTGGTATTTTTGGCTAGCTAGTGAATTGGCTGACTAGTGACTTAGTATGGGTGGGTAAGTAGTGATATATTGTGTGTAGCTAACTAGAGACATAGTGGCTGTGGCTAACTAGGAACCTAGTAACCTAGATATCCCATAGGAAATTCAAATTGGCCACATAACAGCTCTCTAGATCCACATATTTTACAGGATCTTTCAAATTACTGCCAGCGAACAGGTAGATGGAAGGAGGGTTTTTCTATCTCTTTGCTAAACAAACTCTTACCCTCAACTTGGTTCTGTTCTCTTTCTGCCACACTAAAACTCTCCTCCCCGCCGGAACTGCTGCTTGTCTCAGGGCAGTAGGCTGGGCTGAGGCAGCATCTACTCAAGACAAAATTGAATCTCAAAATATTATAATTTCTGCCAGCTGTTGGGGATATGTTTATGGCAGCTGCCATTTTGACAACGTGGCCTAGCCTGACCCCCCCATGGTTCTTCCCTCTGCTACACCAGCCACCTAGGCACAGGGAGTCTAGCCAGTTTCTGCCGCCAACAGAACCGGTAATTCATTTACCTTTTGCTTTTATTCTTTTATTTGCTTTATTGTTTATTCTTTGTTTCTAATTTCTCTTTTCAAAATGTCATACATAGCTTCACATTCAAGTCCTTCTCAATTTTACACAGTCCTGTTTAATATATCTGTACATTTAACTTAAATTTAACTTTATGTAAATGTAAGCTAACTTCATACAACTTAAATTCAATTGTACTAAGTCTCAAATATTTCTAAATTGCTATGTGCCTTTGAATGGTGGTAAACATTTAAGGTTATAAATGTCTATTTCAAGCTAACAAAATATTTATGCCACCCAGTCTTTCCTGTGAGCTGTTTATTAAGGTTAAGCCTCTATTATCACAGGGAGTTTTTCTCTACCTCTTTGTCCTCTATGGTTATAAGTGTAACCTACTAAGTAAAAACCAGTTACAGTCAGGCTGTAGGGCCCTATGTAAAATATCCCTCCACAGCCGCTCAGCTTGGATCCAGTTGTCAAAACAGATTAATTACAGGGATATTTTGTATACTAAGGTATGCTAAACAGTCAAATGCTCAGAGATCTAGAGAATATGGCATTTAAAATGTCTCATTAAAAAGCTTTTTAACAGAGAGACAGGCCAGCTGCTGGCACCACCCATTTCCTCCAAGATGACTGATGGACACTGAAAGAAGCTCCACCCACAAAAGTGGCAACACTAGCCACTGAGCAATCCTGCCTTTCATTTCATCCCTCACAAACTGTACACCTACATACTCTGGTCTGTGTTCAAACACTTGACAGATTAAAACATGCTGTGAAATAACAAAATCACTCCCCTTACCACAGTCATGTACTTTTTTCATAGTGGTGAATTCAGCACCTGGTTGCTTACCCTGAATCCTCCTGCAGTGTAAACAATTTTCCTTATTCTGCACTGAAGGTAGAAGCAATGCTCCACTTGGAAATGCTTTTCCTGTGACTTCATTGGATATTTGGCTACCTGACTCTAATGGAAAATTTAAATCTCTTAGGCGTTACAGTAATTTAAGAAATTTGAAGGTATAGTACAGAAGACAGCAAGGCCATTGTGTGGAGAGCAACAGAGTACAACCAATGCTACTTGCATCAACATGAGGTATTATCTCATAAACATTCTTCTAACAAGATGCAAATGCATCTGTTGTAGCATTAATATGCCTTCCCAGGGAGAAATCACTTTGCCCAGAGAGGCGGTCCATAAAGACAAATATTTCTAACATAACATATATCTATCTCTGGAAAATACTCAGAGAGGAGCCAGCCTAGACATAGTTTGCTTTTCATATATGCTATCCTTCTTAAATGGCTTTTGCTTCAAGCTCCATTTTACACAGTGAACAATTTCAGTAGAGACTGGAGACAGCATGTCTAGCTACGTAGGGAGATGGGAGGATTACACAGCAAATGTGTTCCCAGTACTCTTCCTAAAGGCCTCCAGATACCCAAAACTGAAGGACCTGTTCCATATATAGGATCCTGAGGTGAAGGTGATGGAAAATGTGATAGATAGGAAATGTAGAAGGTAGAAAAGATTTTTTTTTTAAAAAAAAAAAGCTGGGATAGGGAGATGTGTCCCATGAAAAGTTTCTTAAGGAGAATAGACTTGTATACTATTTCCACAGAGGAAATGGAAGGAAAGGGGACACTTACGTGAAGTAAGTAGAAACCCATTAAATGGGACAAACTCAGGAGAACACCACTAAAACAATGGAATACAGGATATCTCATGATCATTGCTGACTAAGCCCACAGTGGCCTTGGGACTGAGAACCATAGCTCTATGTAGTTTATATCTACATATCTGAAACAACCTGTCCACAATGGCTTTGTTCCATACAATTACCAGCACTCCAATGCAAATACCTGGTTTTTGGCGAGGTTCTGTGTATTATTGTCAATACACCAGGCCCTTAGGAAAAGCTTTCAAGGCCTAGGCCCCTGGTGGTTACTATCTCTTCTAAGAATGTTTCTCATCCCTGCATGAGGACCTAAGTAAAAGCTTTGCTTTATCAGGCCACTCATACATCATTGGTTTACTTTTTAAAATCTGGTGTCCTATTGCCACAGTGGTAGAACTATGCTTTTCTGGAGAAGAAAACTGCAACTATATGATATAATATAATTTAAGGTTGTTTATGACACTGTAATATCTCTCTGAGCAGCTTGTATTGGGGCAGGTGTATGATAAGGTTAAGGGACTAGATGCTGTTGCAACACAGGAGTAGCTTCTGTGTAATGGTTTGGAGTCAAATGTCTGGAAAATCATGGACAACAAATGTGTATCTAGGATTCAAAATTCTAACACGACTGATCAGCATACACTTATCTTTGTGTGTTTTAGAGGCAGTACTACCTCAGTTAAATTCTACTTTATGAGATATAATATCTCAAAAGCATTTGTAAATCGTTTGTGTTACAAATTCTATTCTTGTAGATCACTGCTCAATAGTGAAGTGCTACCCTTACATGAGATGCCTTTTACAACCAGCAGAAAATTAACAATACATGGATCTTACACATAAAATTAAAATGCAAACGGCTGAACTTATAAAAGGTACTTAACTAAAAGGGCTCTGGAAGTTTGTTGCCTTGCTTTCAGTGGGTGCACCTGAAGTATGTAGAAGTTGACTTAAAATAGGTTTCCATAGACACCTCCCCTGCTCACAGTACTCAAAGCAGATACAGCCCACAGAATAGTTATTTGGTAGACTGCCTCTAGGTTCTGGGAATTTCAAGAACTACATGAGAATTCAGGGGACAGGTTGTCTCCTTGCAGCTTCCCACCCAATCCAGGGAATATCCACCACACTGGATCCATCACCTATCTCCCACCACCGATCTGAGGACGGCAGCCCCTCACCCACCATGCTGTGGTTTTAAAGTTTGCCCTTCCTCAAAGCACATCACTCAAAACCACTGGCTGTAGTTTCTCTTCAAATCCAGACCAGAACGGCCCTGCACTTCTTTTGACAGGCACATCACAAAGGGGCCTGATTAGCTATTAAGGCCTGAGTGATAAAAAGCACCTCCCAGGTGGTTGCAGAGTGCTTAAGGACTAATTGCAATGGTTGCTGATTGCCTTCTAGCACTAAGACTTTTCTACATCAGCAGTGATGTGCATTTCTATAGCAATTGTCCTATAGCTGAACTGTGCTATCATTCTGTAGTACACATGCATTTACCTTTCTTCCTCCTAGACATGGTGTTGCTAGCTAAATATAATTACTTAAATGGATTGAGTGATTCTTGGTGAAAAAGTTGGAAGGGAGCTCCAAATATTTGTTAACTACCACAAAGAGATTTAGGAATGCAAAATGTGTTATTTGTTATTTGGTTAAACACTGAGTTTTGTTGAACTAAATTTGCTTTTTTACCTGTTTGTCACAGGAACTGTAGATAATCAGTAAAGAAAAGAAGGGACCACATCTCAAAAAAAGATAAATGATCTTTCTCGTGTCAGAATGCCCGATGATGGCTCCATGAATGTAGAATTTTATCCCTGAAATTCAGAGCAAACACTTGGCAAAGGCATCATAATGAGAAAATAGTCTTCATGGAAAATTGAATATTTACAGAGGAATACATCTTCTGTAAGCATATAAAAAAATAAAACAAAACAAAAACCAACTGCAGTAATGAAGGTTCTCTGTATGAAAAGGAATGTAGGATGAATCTCTCCATATATGTAGAAAGTGAATTTATTACGATGTCTCAGAAGCTGTGATATATTTAGTCCAACAATGGTTGCCTACCAATGGGAATCTGAAGAGTACAGCAGTTTTTTACTTTATCAGGATGGATGTGTAAGCAGGTCATTATACATCAAAATTCCAAAAAAAGTAGGCTCTAATCATAGTAAAAGAATAAACTTGTACCCAAAGCTAGGGTAAGCAGCCAAAGAGGGAAAGCTTCCTCCTTCAATACCATTTAAACATGTAGGCTACCAGCAGAAGGTTGATCTGTTCCTTTATGTGACTTTGTTCTGTTTTGTTTTTTGTTTTCAAAACAGGGTTTTTCTGTGCAGGAATTAAACTCATTCTGTGGATTTGGCTGGGCTCAACCTAAGCAAAATCAGGCAGCCTCCTGTGTCCTAGGATTAAACATTTGCACTGCCACCAAGCAGTTAAAGGTGGATCTTATCATCTGTTTGCATACAAGGCTTCTGTATGGCTTTGGCAGCCCTGGAATATATTCTTCCAGTCAGAAGTTTCTCAACTCCTACATGGGAATCCATTCCAACTCGTCATGAGTTCAAAGTGCTCCAATAACTCCTATTGTCCTTAAGACATTATCTTTCCTGCTACAGGACACCTGTGCCTTGATGATGAATATCTCCTATCTAAATAGCAATGATTTGGGAGTAGACAGGTTAACCACCCAGAAGTAAGGGAGGAAGTGCAGCAATGGGGTGCCTGAAGGCACATAGTATGTGCAATTATGGAGTACCTTTAACATTAGTGGAAGCAATTTCTGTTTTCCCTTTATACTTATTAATAGATGTCCCCTTCCATTGCCGCACCTTTGTTTGACTACTTAAGTTTGGTGTATGAATAAAATGAAGCTTTCAGTATTGACTGAATCTGCCTGCCTGACATCATATCGTGTCTCTGTCTTCCTTTCATCAATGATAGCTGGTCTTCCAATTGTCCACACTCAGTGACTGAGGAATTGACATGGGGCTGAGCTGCTGTTTCTGATTACAGTCCTACAAACTCCAGTCCACAACACATTGTTCCTCACATCCTGGAGAATTGAGTTTGTTCTGCAACTTAAAAATGCTGGAACTCACTCAGGCAGCATCAGCAACCCCGTGGCATATGCCATTATTCCACAACATAGCTTATTGTGCTGTGGATGTGAATATAAGTAATTATTACTTCAAATTCCATGCTTCTTCATGTTCTCACTATTTGCCCATGGGTGCTTCAACTTGAAGTACTGCCTTCAAAATGGATTATGCAAAGATGCTATAAAATATCATGGCAAAGACATTTTTACCAGAAAAAGAAACAACAAATCCTGTTGTATGTGTGTGTCTGTAAATTGATTACCAGTTTTTAGACAATGATATTTGTTTGGAGATCATAAGTCAACTTTGTGAGGTCCACTTTTGGCCTATCACCACGGCAACTATAGACTCATAAAATTCTCATTTTCCAGGGAATCACATTGTAGAAAAAGTCTTGAGTCTTAAAAATGTCTCTATGAAAGAAACATTGATTTCTTATATGACCACCTTATAGCAGAAACAGGAACCGAGTATATGGGAGTGCTTTAGAGATGCGAAAAATTCCATATTTAGCTTTCTAATTTTGTTTTGCATATATTTGCATTCTATGTCTATTATGACCCTTGATTTGGATTATTTACTGTTTTCTTTTTTGTTTTCATAAGTGTTCAAACTGAATATAGATGCTTTAAATTTTCATTAATTTTACTTTTGTATTTTTTCTCTTCTTTTTAAGAATAGTATTACTGTGATATCCTGTCTTAAATAGAATTCACTTTATAGATTAGTCTGTCCTAGAACATGAGAGATATTTGTTAACCTTGAATCCAGAGTGCTGGTATAGTAGTTTGGCTTGTCAACAGAAGTTAGTTCATTAGCTTGGCTCACTTATGATGAGTGACTGAGCCTGGTTGTTAGTGTAGCCAGACAACAGTCTCTGGCACTAAACTCCAGTAACAGAAGATGGTGCCCATCAAATGCAGGTTTTCTGCCTCAAAGTCCATTGTCTTTTCAAATATGGGAAATATTATTTTCCCTTTATCATTTACTCTTGTAAAACTCACTGAATGTCTTGTAAGGGTTCTGTCTATTACTAGTAATGGAGACAGCCAGGTTCACAGATGTAAGATGTTTTCTATACAGTTAAGTGTAATTCTTCATGTTATTCATCACATCTAATGTCTCACTAAGTAAACTTGAAGCGATGAAGCCAGGCATGGTGGCAGAAGCCTTTAGTAATGGTTCTTAGAGAGCGGAGGTAGGAATTTCAGGATTTCCTAGTCACCAAAGATGAAAGTGGTCCCTGGGGTATGGTGTTCATACCACAGTCACAGTTAGTCTGTGACTGCTTCAGGACAATGTCCATAATCTTGCCCAAAGCTCTGGGTCTTCAGGGCCATGGCACCAGCAAATGTTAGCTAATTTGTTGACCCCACCTTATTACCTATTATTAATTTTAATGAATTCTGTTAAAATAGAATCAAAGTTACTTTACCATAACCATCTCTGTTTCCTATCCCTCTCAAGTCTGCATCAACCCCAAAGTCATTTGGGTTAGGGACAAGGCCCAACCCCATGTGAATAGGCTGAATATTTTTCCATGGGGAATGGGTTCCTGAAGCCTTTCATACATCAGGGATTCATCCTGATTCCACTGCCAGATATCCCTTAGACTTACTAGGCCTTCTAAATGAGATGCACTTTTAGGGGTTTTAGGTCAGTCATATTATGGATTCCCAACTGTCAGACTGGGGTGCATGAGCTCTGCACTGTTTTGTTTAAGTGATTCTGTGGATATCTCGAACCTGGTCTTTAACCCTGTACTTATCACTCCTCTGTCTCTGCAACTGGATTCCAGGAGTTCCACTTAGTGCTTAGCTGTGGGTGTCTGCTTGTTTCTTTCAACTACTGGATGAAGGCTCTAGAATATCCTATAAAGTAGATATCAATATCATTATATGGAAGGGCATTTAAGGTAGTCTCTTCACTATTGCTTATATTTTTATTTGGGGTGATCCTTGTAGACCTCTGGACATTTTCCTAGTGCCAGATTTCTCTTACCACCTATTATATTTCCATCTAGTATGGTATCTCTTTTGTTGCTCTCCTCTATTCTTTCCAAAACTCAGTCTTCTTGATGCCTCTTGTTCTCCTTTCCCATTCCATTCTCCCCTTCTCTTTCTCCTAACTCTCCCTTCCATCACACAATGCTGCCAATTTTCTCAGGAGACCTTGTCCCTTTCCACTACTATGGGGAAACAACGGCAGGAGTTTCAAGGGTGAAGTCTGACCTGAGGTGAATCCAGGGGAGTGCGCCCCTTGACACCCTGAAGGTTGGGCTTGGAACAGTGCTAACAAACACTGCCACGACTCGAACGTCCTCTCTCCAACTGCAGCTCAATATTAAGGCTGAAGCTTTGCACAACCTACTTTGTCCATCTCTCAAGGAACAGTTGCTGATGGTCTACAGGATGGTGGCTAAGGGAAACCTTGTAAACCACACTACCTGCTAAAAGAGATCCCACCAACTCCTGAAACCTTCCTCTCCATATCATCCCTGGGAAGAAGGAAGAACCCATACTTAAACCAAGATACGCATAACTAGGGAGGCTGGGTTGTTGCGTGGGAACGCTAATGGCTTCTGTATCTATACAGAGAGTTTAGAATGTTTGGTAGTCCTGGTCCAAACCTGCCCTCAAGTTCTGTGTCTTTTCTGCTCATTTAGTCCTGTAACTCAGGATTTGGTAGCCAATCAGAGCTTCAAGCATAGACACCAGTCATAGGGGAGGTTTCTTCCCAGTCTTATATGAGGTGCCTTTGGTACAGAGTGTGAAACCAGAAGGTGGAGAAGCTTGGTTTCACGTCTCTCTTGCTCCCATTATCTCTTTCCTCTCCATCATTTCTCACTCCTCATGCTGTCTTTCTTTCTCTGTGTGTCTGTCTGTCTCTCTGTCTTTCTCTCTCTCTCTCTCTCTCTCTCTCTCTCTCTCTCTCTCTCTCTCTCTCTCTCTTGGGTTGCAGATTATATCAGAAGGGCTGAACAGTTTGTCATTTATTTTGGGTGTAGTGAAATTAGTAAGAACCGTGGTCCACAAAAAAAAAATCATTTTGATTATTGAAATTAAAGAAAAGTATGATGGCTAAAATCTTCACCAAATTGTTTGTATGATGTTGATTTCCTCTTTCATGAGCTATCCCCTATCACTTCATATCAAGATGACAGAGAAATGATAGAGACAGGTTTAGAGATATGAATGAGAAAAATTAATGAACGTTTATTGCAAGGACCTATGTCCGGATTTTGACAAAATTCTGTAGTTACTGCTACAAAAATAACCCAAAAAGCTAACATTCTTGTGAACAAGTGTGAGCAAACAAAAAACCATGCACTGGCACTACATAATTAAAATGAAATCAAATCTTTAACCAAACATATTTTAACTTGTTAATACACAATATTGTGAGCACTCATTCCTATAACCCAGGTACTTAGGTGTTTAAAGTATTAACAGTTTCCTTCAGTATTAATTGCTTTATATAATACAAATCAAATGTGCATGATTGTAATTAGAGAAATCAATCTTCCCAATGAGGTCTATTATATTGTGAAAGTCATGAGTGAAAGAGCCTCCACAGCAGGGCCTCTGCTAAAGAGGCATCGCATGGAGAGTGCCAGGTCCCAGCAAGATCTTCCTGTCAGTACAGAAGCATTCAGACATCAGCCCAGTATTTCACGGCCCTGGCCCTGGCCCTGGCCCTGGCCCTGGCCCTGGCCCTGGCCCTGGCCCTGGCCCTGGCCCTGGCCCTGGCCCCTGGCCCTGGCCCTGGCCCTGGCCCTGGCCCACTAATTAATTATCAATTTAATTTTTTAAAAACATCTTTATTCCAGGAAGAGATCATTCTGACTACTCCATGTGGGATTTAAGTATGCACCACCATGTCATTCTTCAAACATATTTCATTATATATTAATTATTTAAATCGATGAAGATGTTGTTCTTTTGACTCGAGTCAGGAAATTCCGCCATGGGAGTTAATCACGTGGCATTATTTAATAATCTAAGTACTACTTCCTTGACAATTACTGGAATTTGGCTCCATCTTATGAGTGTTAAGTATGGAGGACTATCCAATTATTAACTTATTTGATTGCGTAATTAATGATGGTGTCATCCGTCATTTGGCTGCTGAGGGATTGACACAGCAGGAGATCGGTTTCAGAAGCAGTTTTCAGAGAATGGGGGACACTGCCTTATACAGTGATTACTGATTATGTAATAGTAGATTTTTAGCAATCGAATGATTACACGAGTTAAAAAAAAAAAAAACTGTACTGTTTCGCATCATCAGTTTCTGAGAGGTTGCAACAGAACTAACCCATGAAGGACACAGTGACCAGCGATTTTAAAAATGGAATAACTGAATAATCTCCTGATCAGGGAATCTCATCTAATGAACTCTGTCGGGCTGATAACATGACACACCACCAAGAATAAATCACTCTAAATAACCATATTAGAAAGTGGGGTACAGGACTTAATAGAGAACTGTCAATTGAGGAATCCAAAATGACTGAAAGAAACAGAAGACACTGCTCAAAATCCTTAAACATCAGCCTAATGCAAACCTAAACAACTCTGAGAAACCATGGGATCGAGCCCCTCTAAAGGGAAGAGGATGAAGAGGAGTTTATTTTATTTTCAATAAAGGGAAAAGGATTATAGTAGAGGCGATTAATTGTATTGTTTCCATTGTAGAAATTAGAAGATTGAAGCATAGAAAACAGGTTTAAAGTACTCATCATTGTACTTGAATGGCACAATGATGCTTTCGTTTTTCATGCTTATGTCTCTATAGGCATGTTGTAGCTTGAGAGAATGGTAAATATGTAGAACTCAAAAGAAAGAGCCCTGCTTTGTTTTTGTGAGAAACTAACTCAGTGAGGCTGTAAGGTCAGTTCATTGAGGGGGGGTATACTCCTTTTAGCATGGGGGAGGGGCACTAGAATGTGACAGAATGTTGGTTCATAAATGTTGCCTGGCAACCCTGCTTGCATTCTGTATCCTGGTATGATGGGCCAAGGACCAGAGCGAAGCTTCGAGAATGGTTTAACATGGGACATTACAGTCTCCCAAGAAAACAATCTCATAAAAATTTAATGACAGCATTTATTCACCTAAAAAAGTCATAGCCACACCTTTGGAAGTGTACCTACATCTTTTACTGGTTTCCAAATTCAAGATTACCTAATCATCACTGAACGTATTCTGTGGAGAAACTGTTCAAAGTCTTCTGTTTATGAATATTCTCTCTCCTAAGAAGAAAAATTTTGGAACAAAAGATAATAAGACTCACAATTATTCATCAAGAGGTGAGTTTGCCCTTTTTGACTTCCTTCAGGAAGGTGATAATCCATTTGTTAGAGTAGACTTAGTGATTGTTGGATTTCATTCCATCTCTTTTGAGGCAGCCATCCAACATTAAATATGTGATATCTTCTAAAAACCCTGCATCCACAATGACAGTTCAGCATTTAAACATGTTACTACTATGCTCTGCGATTAAATAAGGGATGAACCTGGGAGTTTCCCACAATCATGTGGGAGTCAACTGAGAGGCAATTGTGTGGAGTATGGCAGACCATTTCATCTTCTGATTGTGTTGTTATTTGATTATTAATATAGGACATTAGATAATCAATGATCAGTGGATTGTGGTGACGCGAAGTGGGAGGCAATTATTATAGACCATGTTAATATCAATTATGTAGTTAAAATATTTAAACTAATCACGACAGCATCGTTCATGAGCCTGGTTTGGAGCCACCTTAGTGAAGTGGATGATGTTACATGAACTCATTATTTGATTATTTAATTATATAAAACAATGATTATATCATCCATGACACCTGGAATCTGGTGCCACAGATCATCTAATTACATAATTAATGTATTTAAGTTGACAATCTGTGTTAATCCCCAAGATAATGTAAATGTTTTTATAGTAATGTAAACAACAATCCTCCATTCCATGAAGAGACTTGTAAAGCTCCCTCTTGTGGAGTTAATGTGCAATATCTACATTTTATGATTCATTGACTCAATTGATGATGATGACATCCATCATGACTGGAGTCTGGCCATGCTTCCGTGTCAGAAAAATAGTACATCCCCTATACATTGTGACAGATACCTATTACTGACTTATTAAATTCTTTAAATTATGTAAACAACAGACAGTGCCATCACCGATTAAGTTTAGGGTGCAAAAATCTGTCAGGGACAAGATTAGGAGAGATGTAGTCATGGGCAGAGCGTTTTCTGAATGATCTATGCATCTCCCAGAGTATGAGGGATGCAGGGTGATTGAGTCCATAAGGTGGCACGGTGCCCTCCAAGAAGTACAAGGCTTCACCAAGTCCGGCACAGTAGTCTGGGTGTTGACTACCTCCTCTTCCTCCACATCTTCACATCGTTTGTGATCTACCGTGAGAAGAAGGAGTGGCACTAGGAGGTCGGCACCATCACCGGGACCTGGCAAATGGATGACGACTCAGAACACTGAAGAACATCTCTCTCTCAGCTATGCTGGTGATGCCCCTGTTGCGGCCATCTTTTCAGCTGTTATCATCATTGTGGCTACTATTGCTACACCAGGATTGGGCCCATTATCTCACGTCCTGCCACATCACAACAGAGATTCAGGCGCCTGTGATGAGGTCAGGCCAACAGAATTCATCAGGCAAGACAGTAGTATCATTATCTGACGATTATCTGATGGCATTTTAAAAATGTGTGATGACAGCATACATTTTCATACCTGCCATGTCTGCCTAGGAATTGATGATACAAAGAAATAGGTCAACGGCTTACATATTTAAAGATGTAATTATTAAATTCTTTCATTATATAATCTGTGATCCCTGAAGTTTGGCGCCACCTTGTGTGACTCAAGTGTGACAGACGATCTAAGTATCTGATTATTTCATTATTCAAATCTGTCTTTTTCTACTCCAGGAAGAGTGGAGTCTGGATCAACCTTGTTGGTGTTAATTTGTATGTTGTGAATACTTTCTTTCTTTCTATAATTCTTTCTTTCTTCCTTTCTTTCTTTCTTTCTTTCTTTCTTTCTTCCTTTCTTTATTTAAATCAATGTTGATATCATTTTGTTACCTCTGTAGGGGTGAATTATGAGAAACAATCTTTTTATTCATTCATTTTTTGTTCAAACCTATGATTAAGAACTCAATGTCACTTCAGTATTGAGCAATCATTTAGACTTCATGCATAAAAGACCATCCACTTGTTTAAGGTTTATTCATTAATTATGAAAATCTGTCATTATGTATTCAGTAATCACTAGAGGTTTGAGCTCCTTAGGGGAGACCGTTGTACTAGACCATCACATCATCTAATACTACACTTACTTCTTTAACGTTAAACTAGGAAATTAAGTAATAATTCATCATTTAATTTATGTATTTAAAATACAGGTAATTTTATGGATCATAAGTCGCTTTGGAGTCAGATTTTGGGAGTTGATGATGTAATATCATCTCATTACTTCATAATTTAGCTATTTAAATAGATCTTTACATCAGCGATAGGTTTAGGACTTTGGTGCCATCTCGTCAGTGTTATGAAAAAGGCCCACTAAATAATTATCAATTTAATATTTTAAAAAAATCATTATTCCAGGAGTAGTCAGTCTGATTACTCCATGTGGGATTTAACTATGCACCACCATGTCATTTTTCAATCATTTTGTTTATATATTAACTACTTAAATGGATGAAGATGATGTTCTTCTTGACCTAGTCGTGCCATTCCTCCATGGGATTTAATCACGTGGCATTATGTAATAATCTAAGTACTACTTCCTTGACAATCACAGGAGTTTAGCTCTATCTTATGAGTGTTAAGTATGGAGGACTATCCAATTATTAACTTATTTGATTGCGTAAGTAATGATTGTGTCATCTGTCATTTGACTGCTGTGGGACTGACATAGCAGGCGATCGGTATCAAAAGCAGTGCCCAGAGAATGGGGGACAATGCCTTATACTTTGATTACTGATTACATAATAATAGATTTTTAACAATCGAATGGTTGCAAGATTTTAAAAAACTGTACTGTTTCACATCATCAGTTTTTGAGAGGTTGCAACAGAACTGACCCATGAAGGACACAGTGACCAGCGATTTTACAAATGGAATAACTGAATAATCTCCTGATCAGGGAATCACATCTAATGAACTCTGTTGGGCTGATAACATGACACACCGCAAACAATAAATCACTCTAAATAACAATATTAGAAAGCAGGATATAGGACTTAATAGAGAACAGTCAATTGAGGAATCCAAAATGACTGAAAGAAACATAAGACACTGCTCAAAATCCTTAAACATCAGCCTAATGCAAACCTAAACAACACTGAGAAACCATGGGATCGAACTACTATAAAGGGAAGAGGATGAAGAAGAGTTTATTTTCTTTTCAATAAAGGGAAAAGGATTCTGTTGGATTCAATTAATTGTATTGTTTCCGTACTAGAAATTAGAAAATTGAAGCATAGGAAACAGGTTTAAAATACTTTTCATTGTACTTGAATTGCACAATGATGCTTTCGTTTTCATGCTTATGTCACTATAGGCAAGTTGGAGCTTGAGAAACTTGTAAATATGTAGAACTCAAAAGAAAGAGCCCTGCTTTGTTTTTATGAGAAACTCAGTGAGGCTGTAAGGTTAGTTCATCGGTCAGTATACTCCTTTTAGCATGGGAGAGGGGCACCAGAATGTGACAGAATGTTGGTTCATAAATGTTGCCTGGCATCCCTGGTTGCATTCTGTATTCTGGTATCATGGGCCAAGGACCAGAGAGCAGCTTCGAGAAAGTGGTATCATGGGACATTACAATCTCCCAAGATAATTATCTCCTAAAAGTTGTAATGACAGAATTTCATTCGCCTAATCAAGTCATAGCCACACCTCTGGAAGTATGCTTACAGCTTTTACTGAATAGCAAATTCAAGATTACCTAATCATCAGAGAATGTAGTCTGTGGAGAAACAGTTCAAAGTCTTCTGTTTGTGAATACTCTCTCTCCTAAGAAGTAAAACTATGGAACATAAGATAATAAGACTCACAATTATTCATCCATCAAAATGTGAGTTTGCCCTTGTTGACTTCCTTCAGGAAGGTGACAATCCATTTGTTAGAGTAGACTTTGTGATTATTGGATTTCAGTCCATCTCTTTTGAGGAAGCCGTCCAACATTAACTATGTGATATCTTCTAAAAACCCTACATACACAATGACAGTTCAGCATTTCAACATGTTACTACTCTGCTCTGCGATTAAATAAGGGATGAACCTGGGAGTTTCCCACAATCATGTGGGAGTCAACTGAGAGACAAATGTGTGGAGTATGGCAGACCATTTCATCCTCTGATTATGTTGTTATTTGATTATTAAAATAGGACATTAGATAATCTGTTATCAGTGGATTGTGGTGACTTGATGTGGGAGGCAATTATTATAAACCATCTTAATATCAATTGTGTAGTTAAAATATTTAAATTAATCATGACAGCATCATTCATGAGCCTCGTTTGGAGCCACCTTAAAGAAGAGGATGATGTTACATGAACTCATTATTTGATTTTTTAATTATATAAAACAATGATTATATTGTCCATGACACCTGGAATCTGGTGCCACAGATCATCTGATTACATAATTAATGATTTTAAATTGACAATCTATGTTAATCCCCAAAATAATGTAAATATTTGTATAGTTATGTAAACAAAATCCTCCATTCCATGAAGAGACATATAAAGCAACCTCTTGTGGAGATAATGTGCAATATCTTCACATTTCATGATTCATTGACTCAATTGATGATGATGATGACATCCTTCATGACTGGATTCTGGCCATGCTTCCCTGCCAGTAAAATGCTACATCCCCTATTTATTGTGACAGTTAGCATTTACTGACAGTGGCATCAACGATTATGGTTAGGGTGCAAATATCTGTCAGGGAGAAGTTTAGGAAAGTTGTAGACATGGGCAGAGCATTTTCTGAATGATCTATGCATCTCACAGAGTACTAGGGATGCTAGATGATAGAGTCCAGAAGCTATGCTGCTGATGCCATGGTGGTGCATACTTAAATCCCACATGGAGTAGTCAGACTGATCTCTTACTGGAATAATGACGTTTTTAAAAAATTAAATTGATAATTAATTAGTGGGCCTTTTATAGTAAAACTGACGAGATGGCACCAAAGTCCTAAACCTATCGAAGATGTAAAGATCTATTTACATAGCTAAATGATGAAGTAATGAGATGATATTACTTCATCAACTCCCAAAATCTGACTCCAAAAGGGACTTATGGTCCATAACATTACCTGTATTTTAAATACGTAAATTAAATGATGAATTATTACTTAATTTCTTAGTTTAACAGTTAAAGAAGTAAGTGTAGTATTAGATGATGTGATGGTCTGGTACAACGGTCGACCCTAAGGAGGCTCAAAACTCTAGTGATCACTGAAAACATAATTGACAGATTTTAATAATTAAATGAATAAACCTTAAACAAGTGGATGTTGTTTTATGCGTGAAGCCTAAATGATTGCTCAACATTGAAGAGACATTGAATTCTTAATCATAGATTTGAACAAAAAACAAATGAATAAAGAGATAAATTCTCATAATTCACCCCTAGAGAGAAAACAAAATAATATCAACATTGATTTAAAGAAAGAAAGAAAGAAAGAAAGAAATCACAAGGTACAATTTAACACCAACAAGATGAATCCACACTATACTCTTCCTGGAGTAGAAACAGACAGATTTGAATAATGAAATAATCAGATAGTAAGATCGTCTGTCACACTTCAGTCACACAAGTTTGCACCAAACTTCAGGGATCACAGATTTTATAATGAAAGAATTTAATAATTACATCTTTAAATATGTAAGCCGTTGACCTTTTTTGTATCATCAATTCCTGGGCAGACTTGCCATGTATGAAACTGTATGCTGTTATCACGCATTTTTAAAATGCCATCAGTTATTCGTCACATAATCATACGGTCTTGCCTGATGAATTGTGTTGGCCTGACATCATCACAAGCGCCCGAATCTCTGTTGTGATGCGCCAGGAAGTGAGATAATGGGTCCAATCCTGGCTTAGCAGTAGTAGCCACAATGTTGATAACAGCTGAAAAGTTGGCTGCAGCAGGTGTATCACCAGCATAGCTGAGAGAGAGATGTTCTTCTGTGTTCTGAGTCGTCATCCTTTATCAGGTCTCGGTGATGGTGCCGACTGCCTAGTGCCACTCCTTCTTTTCATGGTAGATCTCAAGCGATGTGAAGATGTGGAGGAAGAGCAGGTAGTCAACACCCGACCAGGATGCGGGCCTTGGTGAAGTCTTTGTTCTTCTCATGGGGCACCGTGCAACCTTCTGGACTTAATCATCCTGCATCCCTCGTACCCTGGGAGATGCATAGATCATTCAGAAAATGCTCTGGCCATGTCTACAACTTTCCTAAACTTCTACCTGACAGATATTTGCAACATAACCATATTCGGTGATGGCACTGTCTGACGTTTACAAATTTAAAGAATTAAATAAGTGAGTATTAGTTAACTGTCACAATAAATAGGGGATGTAGCATTCTACTGGCAGGAAGCATAGCCAGACTCCAGGCATGAAGGATGTCATCATCACTTGAGTCAATGAATCATACAATGTGATGATAATGCACAATATCTCCACAAGTGGGAGCTTTACAGGTCTCTTCATGGAATGGAGGATTTTTGTTTACATAACTATACAAATATTTACATTATCTTGGAGATTAACACAGATTGTCAACTTAAATACATTAATTATGTAATTAGATGATCTGTGGCACCAGATTCCAGGTGTCATGGATGATATAATCATTGTTTTATATAATTAAATAATCAAATAATGAGTTCATGTAACATAATCCACTTCCTTAAGGTGGCTCCAAACCAGACTCATGAACGATGCTGTCGTGATAAATTTAAATATTTTAACTACATAATTGATATTAAGATGGTCAATAAGAATTGCCTCCCACATCGCATCACCACAATCCACTGATCATGGATTATCTAATGTCCGATATTAATAATCAAATAACAACACAATCAAAGGATGAAATGGTCTGCCATACTCCACACATTTGTCTCTCAGTTGACTCCCACATGATTGTGGGAAACTCCCAGGTTCATCCCTTATTTAATCGCAGAGCAGAGTAGTAACATGTTGAAATGCTGAACTGTCATTATGTATGTAGGGATTTTAGAAGATATCACATATTTAATGTTGGACGGCTGCCTCAAAAGAGATGGACTGAAATCCAACAATCACTAAGTCTACTCTAACAAATGGATTATCACCTTCCTGAAGGAAGTCAACAATGGCAAACTCACCTTTTGATGAATAATTGTGAGTCTTATTATCTTTTGTTCCATAGTGTGACTTCTTAGGAGAGAGAGTATTCATTAACAGAAGACTTTGAACAGTTTCTCCACAGACTATGTTCAGTGATGATTAGTTAATCTTGAATTTGGTAAATAGTAAATGCAGTAGGCCCACTTCCAGAGGTGTGGGTATGACTTTCTTAGGTGAATCAAATGCTGTCATTAAATTTTTTGGAGATAGTTATCTTGGGAGACTGTAATGTCCCAAGTTTACCCATTCTCGAAGCTTCGCTCTGGTCCTTGGCCCATGATACCAGGATACAGAATGCAAGCAGGGTTGCCAGTCAACATTTATGAACCAACATTCTGTCACATTCTAGGACCCCTCCCCAATGCTAAAAGGAGTATCCCCAACTATGAACTAACCTTACAGACTCAATGAGCTTCTCAAAAAAACAAAGCAGGGCACTTTCTTATGAGTTCTACATATTTACCAGTCTCTCAAGCTACAACATGCCTATAGTGACATAAGCATGAAAACGAAAGCATCATTTTGCCATTCAAGTACAATGATGAGTATTTTAAACCTGTTTTCTATGCTCAATTTTCTAATTTCTACAATGGAAACAATACAATTAATCGCCTCTACTATAATCCTTTTCCCTTTATTGAAAATAAAATAATCTCTGCTTCATTTTCTTACCTATAGAGGAGCTTGATCCCATGGTTTCTCAGAGTTGTTTAGATTTGCATTAGGATGATGATTAAGGATTTTGAGCAGTGTCTTATGTTTCTTTCAGTCATTTTGGATTCCTCAATTGACTGTTCTCTATTAAGTCCTGTACCCTGCTTTCTAATATGGTTATTTAGAGTTATTTATTGTTGCTGGTGTGTCATGTAAACAGCCCGACAGAGTTCATTAGATGAGGTTCCCTGATCAGGAGATTATTCAGTTATTCCATTTTTAAAATCGGTGGTCACTGTGTCCATCATGGGTCAGTTCTGTTGCAAAATCTCGGAAACTGATGATGCGAAACAGTACAGTTTTTTTTTTTAATCGTGTAATCATTCAATTATTCAAAATCTACTATTGCATAATCAGTAATCACTGTATAAGGCAGTGTCTCTCATTCTCTGGCCTCTGCTTCTGGTACCAACCTCCTGCTGTGTCAATGCCACTGCAGCCAAATGCTGGATGACACCATAATTACTTACGCAATCAAATGAGTTAATAATTGGATAGTCCTCCATATTTAACTTTCAAAATTTGGAACCAAACTCCAGTGATTGTCAAGGAAGTAGTACTTAGATAATTAAATAATGCCATGTGATTAACTCCCATGGAGTTTTGGCCCGACTCCAGTCAAGAAGAAAAACAACTTCATCGATTTTAATAATTAATATATAATGAAAAATGATTGAAAAATGGCATGGTGGTGCATACTTAAATCCCACATGGAGTAGTCAGACTGATCTCTTACTGGAATAATGATGTTTTACAAAAATAAATACAAAATTAATTAGTGGGCCTTTTATATTAACACTGATGAGATGGCACCAAAGTCCTAAACCTATCGCTGATATAAAGATCTATTTACATAGCTAAATGATGAAGTAATGAGATGATATTACATCATCAACTACCAAAATCTGACTCCAAACGGGACTTATGGTCCATAACATTACCTGTTTTTAAATATGTAAATTAAATGATGAATTATTACTTAATTTCCTAGTTTAACAGTTAAAGAAGTAAGTGTAGTATTAGATGGCGTGATAGTCTGGTACAACGGTCTCCCCTAAGGAGGCTCAAATCTCCAGTGATCACTGAATACATAATGACAGATTTTCATAATTAAATGAATAAACATTAAACAAGTGGATGGTGTTTTATGCGTGAAGCCTAAATGATTGCTCAATACTGAAGAGGCATTGAGTTCTTAATCATAGATTTGAACAAAAAATGAATGAATAAAGAGATAGTTTCTCATAATTAACCCCTAGAGAGATAACAAAATGATATCAACATTGATTTAAATAAAGAAAGGAAGAAAGAAAGAATGAAAGAAAGAAAGAATGAAAGAATTCACAAGATACAATTTAACACCAACAAGGTGTATACAGACTCCACTCTCCCTGGAGTAGAAAAAGACAGATTTGAATAATGAAATAATCAGATAGTTAGATCGTCTGTCACACTTGAGTCACACAAGGTGGCGCCAAACTTCAGGGATCACAGATTATATAATGAAAGAATTTAATAATTACATCTTTAAATATGTAAGCCATTGACATTTTTTTGTATCATCAATTCCTGGGCAGACTTGCCAGGTATGAAACTGTATGCTGTCATCACGCATATTTAACAGGCCATCAGTTAATCGTCAGATAATCATACTGTCTTGCCTGATGAATTCTGTTGGCCTGACCTCATCACAAGCGCCTTAATGTCTGTTGTGGTGCGGCAGAACATGAGATAGTGGGCCCAATCTTGGCTTAGCAATAGTAGCCACAATGTTGATAACAGCTGAAAAGATGGATGCAGCAGGTGCATCAATAGCATAGCTGAGAGAGAGAGATGTTCTTCTGTCTTCTGAGTCGTCATCCTTATGCCAGGTCTCGGTGATGATGCCGACCTCCTAGTGCTACTCCTTCTTCTCATGGTAGACCACAACCAATGTGAAGATGTAGAGGAAGAAAGGGAGTCAAGAGCCAGACCACCGTTCCGGCCTTGGTGAAGTACTTGTGCTTCTCAGAGGGCACCGTGCAACCTTAAGGACTCAATCACCCAGCATCCCTCGAACTCTGGAAGATGCATATATCATTCAGAAAATGCTCTGCTCATGTCTACAACTTTCCTAACCTTGTCCCTGACAGATTTTTGCACCCTAATGTAATCGGTGATGGCAGTGTCTGTCGTTTACCTAATTTAAAGTATTAAATAAGTCACTAATAGCTAACTGTCACAATAAATAGTGGATGTAGCATGCTAATGGCAGGGAAGCATGGCCAGACTCCAGTCATGAAGGATGTCATCATCATCAATTGAGTCAATGAATCATACAATGTGAAGATATTGCACATTATCTCCACAAGTGGGGGCTTTACAGGTATCTTCATGGAATCGGGGATTGTTGTTTACATAACTATATAAATATTTACATTACCTTGGGGATTAACACAGATTGTCAATTTACATTCATTAATTATGTAATTAGATGATCCGTGGCACCAGATTCCAGGTGTCATGGACAATATAATCATTGTTTTATATAATGAAATAATCAAATAATGAGTTCATGTAACATCATCCACTTCCCTAAGGTGGCTCCAAATCAGGCTCTTGAACGATGCGGTCGTGATAAATTTAAATATTTTAACTACATAATTGACATTAAGATGGTCTATAATAATTGCCTCCCATATCGCGTCACCACAATCCACATATCATGGATTATCTAATGTCCTATTTTAATAATCAAATAACAACATAATCAGAGGATGAAATGATCTGCCATACTCCACACAATTGACTCTCTGTTGACTCCCACATGATTGTGGGAAACTCCCAGGTTCATCCCTTATTTAATCGCAGAGCAGAGTAGTAACATGTTTAAATGCTGAACTGTCGTTGTATATGCAGCGTTTTTAGACGATATCACATATTTAATGTTGGGCGGCTGCCTCAAAAGAGATGGACTGAAATCCAATAATCACAAAGTCTACTCTAACAAATGGATTATCACCTTCCTGAAGGAAGTCATCAATGGAAAACTCACCTTTTGATGAATAATTGTGAGTCTTATTATCTTTTGTTCCATAGTTTCACTTCTTAGGAGCTAGAGTATTCATAAACAGAAGTATTTGAACTGTTTCTCCACAGACTACATTCTCTGATGACTGGATAATCTTGAATTTGGTAACCAGTAAAAGCTGTAGGCACACCTCCACAGGTGTGGCTATGACTTGTTTAGGCGAATCAAATGTTGTCATTAAAAGTTTTAGGAGATAGTTACCTTGGGAAACTGTAATGTCCCATGATAACACTTTCTCGAAGCTGCTCTCTGGTCCTTGGCCCATGATACCAGGATACAGAATGCAACAGGGTTGCCAGGCAACATTTATGAACCAACATTCTGTCACATTCTAGTGCCCCTCCCACATGCTTAAAGGAGTATACCCACCGATGAACTAACTTTACAGCCTCACTGAGTTTCTCACCAAAAACAAAGCAGGGCTCTTTCTTTTGAGTTCTACATATTTACCAGTCTCTCAAGCTACAACATGCCTATAGTGACATAAGCATGAAAACGAAAGAATCATTGTGCCATTCAAGTATAATGATGAGTATTTTAAACCTGTTTTCTATGCTTCAGATTTCTAATTTCTAGAACGGAAACAATACAATTAATCGCCTGTACCATAATCCTTTTCCCTTTATTGAAAATGAAGTTAACTCCTCTGCATCCTCTTACCTTTAGAGGAGCTTGATCCCATGTTTTTTTTTTTTTTTTTTTTTAGAGTATTTTTTATTTAATTTTATATAACAAAGTCCAATTAAATGAAAACAAACATTTATACACAATATTTGGGAATTTGGGCGTCGTTCTTTCCAAACTACTTCCTGCTGGTAAGGGGCGCTGTCTTGGGGGATTCGAAGAAGATTCAGATATCCTAGCTGTAGTCTGTAGGGCTGTTTTGTCCAGCTGTTTGGAATGTAGGATCAGCTTGTACTCTGTTTCAGGCGGTCTGGTGTGATCAAACCACATTAGTCTGGAAGGAATCCACATCTTTTCATTTACTGTGGAAACAAAAATAGAAATACTTTTCCCCAGTAACTTGTTCTTCAACTTAAATTTTGGAGTCAAAGCGTGTTTTTTTTTTTTTTTTTTTTTTTTTTTATTATTATTATTTTACATGTCGATCCCAGTTCCCTCTCCCTCCCTCCCTCCCTCCCCCCAAGCCCTCCCTCCCTCCTTCCCTCCCTTTTGCCCTCTCTACCCTCTCCCATGCACTCTAAACACGCTCCCCTCCCAACCCCCCACCACAATACAATATGTAGGGGAATGCCATCCAGTTGGGGTCATGTAGATCTGACAGGTCCTGTGAAGTAGGGACTAGGGCTTCTCTCCTATCTCTAGAATAAGGCAGTTATCCCTCCATGGGGGATATGTTTGCAAAGTCCTTTTGTGCACCAGGGATACATCCTGGCTCCACTGTCTGAGGTCTCTTAGACTGCTCAGACCTTCTGGCTGAGACCCATATTCAGGGGGGTCCGAGTCAGACCCCTGTTGGCTTCCCAGCTATCAGTCTAGTGACCCTTAGCTCCTCCTTGTTCAGGTAAGCTGTCTCTATGTACTTCTACCGCATGGTCTTGTCCTCTCCATCTGCTTCTGGGTTCTAGTTTGACTCAGTGTTTATGTATGGGTGTTTGCTCCTGTTTTCAACAGGCATTAGTTGAGGACTCCATGGAGATGTTAGTTGTTGATCTCACTCTCCGGGAAGGGCATTTATGATAGCCTTTCCACGGAAGCTGAGATTGTTAGTTGGGAGCAGTCTTGTAGTTCCCTCGACCTTTCTTTGTGTTCAACTTTATCTTCAAACCAATATTGGCTCCCTCTTTTATATTCTCTCTCTCTGTCTCTGTCTCTCTCTCTCTCTCTTTCCTATTTTCCATTCCTAACCAGGCTCAATCCTCCTGGTCGCACATGCCTTCCTCTCCTCCCTCTCATTTTCTCCTACTTCTCTCTCCATTAGCTGTCCTCCCCCACTATACCTGAGGTCTGGGGGACTTGTCCCTTCCCAGTTCTGTGAGGGACTTTATATGAATCTCTTAGAATACAACTTGTATCCTAGTTCCTCTGGTGATGTGAATTATAGGCTGGTGATCATTTGATCTAGGTCTAAAATCCATATATGAGTGAGTACATACTGTGTTCCTCTTTTTGTGACTGGGTTACCTCATTCAGGATGGTTTCTTCAAGTGCCATCCACTTGCCTGCGAATTTCAAGATACCATTATTTTTTTCTGCAGAGTAGTATTCCATTGTGTAGATGTGCCACATCTTCATTAACCATTCTTCAATTGAAGTGCATCTAGGTTGCTTCCAGGTTCTTTCTATTACAAATAGTGCTGCTATGAACATAGTTGAATAGATGTCTTTGTTGCATTGATGTGAATCCTTTGGGTATATGCCTAAGAGGGGGATTGCCGGGTCCTGTGGTAAACTAATTCCCATTTTCCTGAGGAACCGCCATACTGATCTCCAAAGTGGCTGTATGAGTTTGCACTCCCACCAGCAGTGGAGGAGTGTTCCACTTTCTCCACATCCTCTCCAACATAAGTCATCACTGGTGTTTCTAATTTTAGCCATTCTGGCAGGGGTAAGATGGTATCTCAAAGTTGTTTTGATTTGCATTTCCCTGATAGCTAAGGATGTGGAGCATTTTCTTAAGTGTCTTTCAGCCTTTTCTTCAGTTCTGTACCCCATTTTTTAATAGGGTTATTTGGTGTTTTGTTGACTAGTTTCTTGAGTTCTTTGTATATTTTGGAGATCAGCCCTTTGTCGGATATAGGATTAGTGAAAATCTTTTCCCAGTCAGTGGGCTGCCGTTTGGTCTTGTCAACTGTGTCCTTTGCCTTACAGAAGCTTCTAAGTTTGAAGAGGTCCCATTTATTAATTGTTTCTTTCAGTGTCTGTGCCCCTGGAGTTATGTTCAAGAAGCGGTCTCCTATACCAATTTGTTCAAGGGTACCTCCTACTTGCTCTTCTAAGAGGTTCAATGTGGCTGGATTGATGTTGAGGTCTTTGATCCATTTGGACTTGAGTTTTGTGCATGGCGACAGACATGGGTCTATCTGCAGTCTTCTACACACCCTCATCCAATTGTGCCAGCACCATTTGTTGAAGATGCTGTCTTTGCCCCATTGTATAATTTTAGCTGTTTTGTCGAAAATCAGGTGTTCATAGGTGCGTGGATTAATATCAGGATTTTCAATTCGATTCCATTGGTCTACCTGTCTATTTTTATGCCAATACCAGGCTGTTTTCAGAACTATAGCTCTGTAGTAGAGCTTAAAGTCAGGAATGGTGATGCCTCCTGATGTTCTTTTATTGTATAGGGTTGTTTTGGCTATCCTGGGTCTTTTGTTTTTCCATATAAAGTTGATTATTATCCTTTCAAGGTCGGTGAAGAATTGTGGTGGGATTTTAATGGGGATTGCATTGAATCTGTAGATTGCTTTTGGTAAGATTGCCATTTTTACTATGTTTATCCTACCTATCCAAGAGCATGGGAGGTCTTTCCATTTTCTGGTATCTTCTTTAATTTCTTTCTTTAGAGTCACAAAGTTCTTATTATATAGATCTTTTACTTGTTTGGTAAGGGTTACACCAAGATACTTTATGTTGCTTGTGGCTATTGTATAGGGTGATGTTTCTCTGATTTCTTTCTCTGCCTCTTTGTCGTCTGAAAAAAATAGGGCTACTGATTTTTTTGAGTTTATCTTGTATCCTGCTAGTTTGCTGAAGGTGTTTATCAGCTGTAGGAGTTCCCTGGTAGAGTTTATTGGGTCGCTTATGTAAACTATCATATCATCTGCAAATAGAGACAGTTTGACTTCTTCCTTTCCAATTTGGATGCCCTTGATCTCCTTTTGTTGTCTTATAGCATTAGCTAGAACTTCTAGTACGATATTGAAGAGATATGGAGAGAGAGGACAGCCTTGTCTTGTTCCTGATTTTAGAGGAATTGGCTTAAGTTTCTCTCCATTCAGTTTGATGTTGGCAGTTGGTTTGCTGTATATTGCTCTTATTATGTTTAGGTATGTTCCTGTTATCCCTGACCTCTCTAATACCTTTATCATGAAAGGGTGTTGAATTTTATCGAAGGCTTTTTCTGCATCTAGGGAGATAATCATATGGTTTTTCTTTTTCAGTTTGTTTATATGGTGGATCACGTTGATAGATTTTCGTATGTTAAACCATCCCTGCAATCCAGGTATGAAGCCTACTTGATCATGGTGGATGATTTCTCTGATGTATTTTTGAATTCGGTTTGCCATTATTTTATTGAGTATTTTTGCATCGATGTTCATCAGGGATATTGGTCTGTAGTTTTCTTTCTTAGTTGTGTCTTTGTGAGGTTTGGGTACCAAAGTTATTGTGGCCTCATAAAAAGAGATTGGCAATAAACCTTCTGTTTCTATCTTGTGGAACAGTTTGAGGAGTAGTGGTATTAGTTCTTCCTTGAATGTCTGGTAGAATTCTGCACTGAATCCATCTGGCCCTGGACTTTTTTTCGTTGGAAGGCTTTCGATGACTGCTTCTATTTCATTTCGGGTTATAGGTCTATTTAAGTTGTTTGTCTGTTCTTGATTTAATTTTGGTAAGTGATAGTTATCCAGAAACTTGTCCATTTCCTTTGAATTTTCAATTTTTGTGGAATACAGATTTTCGAAGTATGACCTGAAAATTGTCTGGATTTCCTCTGTGTCTGTTGTTATGTTCCCCATTTCGTTTCTGATTTTGTTAATTTGCATGTTCTGTCTCTGCTTTTTCGTTAATTTGGATAAAGGTTTATCAATCTTGTTGATTTTCTCAAAAAACCAACTCTTTGTTGCATTGATTTTTTGTATTGTTTTCCTGGTTTCTATTTTGTTGATTTCAGCCCTCAAGTTGATTATTTCCTGGCGTCTGCTCCTGCGGGGTGAATTCGCTTCTCTCTGTTCTAAGGTTTTCAGTTGCGCTGTTAATTCATTTATGTGACTATCCTCTGTTTTCTTCATATGGGCACTTAGTGCAATGAACTTCCCTCGTAGCACTGCTTTCAAGGTGTCCCATAAGTTCGGGTATGTTGTATCCTCATTCTCATTGAATATTAGAAAGTCTTTAATTTCTTTCTTTATTTCTTCTTTGACCCAGGAGTGGTGCAATTGCACATTGTTAAGTTTCCATGACTTTGCAGGTTTTCTGCTATTTGTATTGTTGTTGAATTCCAATTTTAAAGCATGGTGGTCCGATAAGATACAGGGGACTATTTCTATTCTCTTGTATCTGTTGAGGTTTGTTATGTCTCCTAGTATGTGGTCGATTTTAGAGAAGGTTCCATGTGGAGCAGAGAAGAAGGTATATTCTTTTGTCTTTGGATGGAATGTTCTATAGATGTCTGTTAGCCCCAGTTGAGACATAACTTCTGTTAATTCTTTTGTTTCTTTGTTGAGGTTCTGATTTGTGGTCCTGTCTAGTGTTGAGAGTGGTGTATTGAAGTCTCCCACTATAAGTGTGTGAGGTTTTATATGAGCTTTGAGTTTTAGTAGTGTTTCTTTTACGAATGTGGGTGGCTTTGTATTAGGGGCATAGATGTTCAGAATTGAGACTTTGTGTTGATGGATTTCTCCTGAGATGAATATGAAATGACCGTCTTCATCTCTTTTGACTAGTTTTGGTTTGAAGTCTAGCTTGTTAGATATTAGGATAGCTACGCCTGCTTGCTTCTTATTTCCATTTGATTGGAAAATCTTTTCCCAACCCTTTACCCTGAGGTAATGTCTATCATTGGAGCTAAGATGTGTTTCTTGTATGCAGCAGAAGGATGGATTCTGTCTTCGTATCCATTCTGTTAATCTGTGTCTTTTTATAGGTGAGTTAAGACCATTAATGTTGAGGGTGAGTAAGGACCATTGATTGTTGATGGTTGTTTGATTTAGGTTTGTTGTTGGCAGTGGTATTGTGAATATATTTGTTCTGCTTCACCCTAGGTTTCTGGTGTAGTTGGATTATCTGTTGCCTACATTTTTGTGGGCGTAGTTACCTTCCTTGGGTTGGAATTTTCCTTCCAATACTTTCTGTAGGGCTGGATTTGTAGATACATATTGGGAAAATCTGGTTTTGTCATTGAATATCTTGTTCTCTCCATCTATATTGACTGAGAGTTTTGCTGGATATAGTAGCCTAGGCTGGCATCCGTGTTCTCTTAATACTTTTAGAACATCTATCCAGGACCTTCTGGCCTTGAGGGTTTCCATGGAGAAGTCAGGTGTAATTTTGATAGGTCTGCCTTTATATGTTACCTGTCCTTTTTCCTTCGCTGCTCTTAATATTTTTTCTTTATTCTGTATGCTAGGTGTTTTGATTATTATATGTCGAGGGGTCTTTTTTCTTTGGTCCAGCCTATTTGGGGTTTGGTATGCTTCTTGTACTTTCATGGACATGTCCTTCTTCAGATTTGGAAAGTTTTCCTCGATGATTTTGTTGAATATGTTTTCAGCACCTTTGAGCTGGGCTTCCTCACCTTCCTCTATGCCTATTATTCTTAGGTTTGGCCTTTTCATGGTGTCCCACATTTCCTGGATATTGTGTGTTAAGGATTTGTTGGATTTATGGTTTTCTTTGGTCGATGAATCTATTTCTTCTAGTTTATCTTCTGCGCCTGAGATTCTCTCTTCCATCTCTTGAATTCTATTGGTTATGCTTGTGTCCGTGGTTTCCGATTTTTTGCCCAGCTTTTCAATTTCCAGCTTTCCTTCCATTTGTGTTGCCTTTATTTTCTCAATTTCGGTTTTCAAATCTTGAACCGTTTCCTTCACCTGGTTAATTGTTTTTTCTTGGCTTTCTGTACTTTCCTTAAGGAATTTGTTCATTTCTTCCACTTTTTTGTTTGTTTTTTCCTCTATTTCTTTAAGGGATTTTCTCATATCTTCTTTGAGTGCCCCTATCATTTTTATGATGGTGATTTTTAAGTCGTACCCTTCTGCTTCCTCTGCTTTGTTGTTGTGTTCCATTCTAGTTGGTGTAGATTCCCTAGATTCTGGTGGTGTCATGTTTGTCTTTCTGTTGTTAGGTGTTCTCTTGTATTGCCTTCTTCCCATAGTTTCTTCCTGTAGGTGTTGGTGGTGTCTCTTCCCTCTCTCTATGGTCCTTCCCAGATGGGCTTATGTGGATCAAAGATTCAATGTCTGTATCTCTGTGTGGTCCAAGCTCTCTAGGAGGCTTCTCTCTGGCCAATAGCCGGCAGAAGAGGACGAGGGCTGGACTGGAACGTGAGAAGGTTTTGCAGGGTAGTGGGATCTCACTGGAAACTGGCGCTCTCCAGCTGAGACCTCGTTCTTTGGCAGGGGCCCGGATTTGGGGGTCAAGGATCTTGCCTGCAGGAACTCCAAGTGGACCCGCAGAGATAGGCGGATCTCTGGGAGGGGCCTGGGACTCCAGCAGAGGACTGGAGGCGGGGTCAGGGACCAAGCCGGTGGAAATTACAGGTGGTCCCACGTGGATAGTCAGGTCTCCTTTGTTCGGAGTTGCTCCGAGAGGTCTCCCAAGTAGGGTGGACTGTTGGCTCCACTCTCTGTCCCAGTGCTCAACCAGAGCGGCAAGACCTTAGGTGGGGTAGGGCACAGGGTAGGGGGGTAGGCTGGAGGTTGGGATGGGTGGGGGTGTATCAGAGCTCCAAGGGTGCTCTCAAAGGGGACCGGAGACAGGAGCAGCAGGATCAGGGGCCAATCCAGGGAGTTCAGGCGGGGGAGGGGGGAAAAGAGGTTGAAGGGGACAGGCAGCCCCGATTGGGCCCAGACTCACCTCTGGCCAATAGCCAGCAGAAGAGGACAAGGGCTGGGCTGGAACTTGAGAAGGTTTTGCAGGGTAGTGGGATCTCACTGGAAACTGGCGCTCTCCAGCTGAGACCTCGTTCTTTGGCAGGGGCCCGGATTTGGGGGTCAAGGTTCTTGCCTGCAGGAACTCCAAGTGGCTGATCCCATGGTTTCTCAGAGTTGTTTAGATTTGCATTAGGCTGATGATTTAGGATTTTGAGCAGTGTCTTCTGTTTCTTTCAGTCATTTTGGATTCCTCAATTGACTGTTCTCTATTAAGTCCTGTACCCTGCTTTCTAATATGGTTATTTAGAGTTATTTATTGTTTGTGGTATGTCATGTTAGCAGCCCAACAGAGTTCATTAGATGAGATTCCCTGATCAGGAGATTATTCAGTTATTCCATTTTTAAAATCGGTGGTCACTGTGTCCTTCATGGGTCAGTTCTGTTGCAACCTCTCAGAAACTGATGATGCGAAACAGTACAGTTTTTTTTTTTTTAATCGTGTAATCATTCGATTGTTAAAAATCTATTGCGTAATCAGTAATCACTGTATAATGCTGTGTCCCCCATTCTCTGGCCACTGCTTCTGGTACCGATCTCCTGCTGTGTCAATCCCACTGCAGCGAATTTACAGATGAAACCATCATTACTTACACAATCAAATAAGTTAATAATTGGATAGTCCTCCATACTTAACTTTCAGAAGATGGAACCAAACACCAGTGATTGTCAAGGAAGTAGTACTTAGATAATTAAATAATGCCACTTGATTAACTCCCATGGATGAATGGCCCTACTCCAGTCAAGAAGAACAACATCTGCATCGATTTAAATAATTAATATATAATGAAAAGTGATTGAATAATGACATGGCAGTGCATACTTAAATCGCACATGGAGTTGTCAGACTGATTTCTTCCTGGAATAATGATGTTTTTAAAAAATTAAATTGAAAATTAATTAGTGGGCCTTTTATATTAACATTGACGAGATGGCACCAAAGTCCTAAACCTATCGCTGATGTGAAGATCTATTTTCATAGTTAAATGATGAAGTAATGAGGTGATATTACATCATCAACTCCCAAATTCTGACTCCAAAAGGGACTCATGGACTATAATATTATCTGTATTATACATGCGTAAATTAAATGATGAATTATTACTTAATTTCCTAGATTAACAGTTAAAGAAGTAAGTATAGTATTAGATGATGTGATCATCTGATATAATGGTCTCCCCTAAGAAGGGTCAAAACTCCAATGATCACTGAATACATAATGACAGATTTTTATAATTAAATGTATATACATTAAACAAGTGGATGATGTTTTATGTATGAATCCTAAATGATTGCTCAATACTGAAGAGACATTGAGTTCTTAATCATAGATTTGAACAAAAAAATGAATGAATAAACAGATAATTTCTCTTAATTCACCCCTAGAGAGAAAAAAAAATGATATCAACATTGATTTAAATAAAGAAAGGAAGAAAGGAAGGAAGAAAGAAAGAATTCACAAGATACAATTTAACACCAACAAGGTGGATCCAGACCCCACTCTCCCTGGATTAGAAAAAGACAGATTTGAATAATGAAATAATCAGATAGTTAGATGGTCTGTCACACTTGAGTCACACAAAGGTGGCGCCAAACTTCAGGGATCACAGATTATATAATGAAAGAACTTAATAATTACAT
Organism: Phodopus roborovskii; assembly: GCF_943737965.1. Lineage (NCBI taxonomy): Eukaryota > Metazoa > Chordata > Mammalia > Rodentia > Cricetidae > Phodopus > Phodopus roborovskii. The sequence goes on along the minus strand of NW_026126879.1, from coordinate 137,700 downwards.
ATTTAAATATGTAAGCCATTGACATTTTTTTGTATCATCAATTCCTGAGCAGACTTGCCAGGTATGAAAATGTATGCTTTCACCACGCATTTGTAACATGCCATCAGTCAGATAACCATACTTACTGTCTTGCCTGATGAATTCTGTTGGCCTGACCTCATCACAAGTGCCTGAATGTCTGTTGTATTGCGGCAGGACGTGAGATAGTGGGCCCAATCCTGGCGTAGCAGTAGTAGCCACAATGTTGATAACAGCTGAAAAGATGGCTGCAGCAGGGGCATCAATGGCATGGCTGAGAGAGAGATGTTCTTCCGTGTTCTGAGTCGTCATCCTTTTGCCAGGCCTCGGTGATGGTGCTGACCTCCTAGTGCCACTCCTTCTTCTCATGGTAGATCACAACCGATGTGAAGATGTGGAGGATGAACAGGTAATCAACAGCCAGACCACCTTGACGGCCTTGGTGAAGTCCTTGTACTTCTCAGAGGGCACCGTGCAACATTCAGGACTCAATCCGCCAGCATCCCTCGTACTCTGGAAGATGCATAGATCATTCAGAAAATGCTCTGCCCATGTCTACAACTTTCCTAACCTTGTCCCTGACAGATTTTTGCACCCTACACTTAATCGGTGATTGCACAGTCTGTCGTTTACATAATTTAAAAAATTAAATAAGTCACTAATAGCTAACTGTCACAATAAATAGGGGATGTAGCATTCTACTGGCAGGGAAGCATGGCCAGACTCGAGTCATGAAGGATGTCATCATCATCAATTGAGTCAATGAATCATACAATGTGAAGATATTGCACATTACTCCACAAGAGGGAGCTGTGCAGGTCTCTTCATGGAATGGAGGATTGTTGTTTACATAACTATACAAATATTTACATTATCTTGGGGATTAACACAGATTGTCAATTTAAATTCATTAATTATGTAATTAGATGATCTGTGGCACCAGATTCCAGGTGTCATGGACGATATAATCATTGTTTAATATAATTAAATAATCAAATAATGAGTTCATGTAACATCATCCACTTCCCTAAGGTGGCTCCAAACCAGGCTCATGAACGATGCTGTCGTGATAAATTTAAATGTTTTAACTACATAATTGATATTAAGATGGTCTATAATAATTGCCTCCCACATCGCGTCACCACAATCCACTGATCATGGATTATCTAAAGTCCTATTTTAATAATCAAATAACAACATAATCAGAGGATGAAGTGGTCTGCCAAACTCCACACAATTGACTCTCAGTTGACTTCCACATGATTGTGGGAAACTCCCAGGTTCATCAGTTATTTAATCGCAGAGCAGAGTAGTAACATGTTTAAATGCTCAACTGTCATTGTGGATGCAGGGTTTTTAGAAGATATCACATATTTAATGTTGGGCGGCTGCCTCAAAAGAGATGGACTGAAATCCAATAATCACAAAGTCTACTCTAACAAATGGATTATCACCTTCCTGAAGGAAGTCATCATTGGCAAACTCACCTTTTGATGAATAATTGTGAGTCTTATTTGTCTTTTGTTCCATAGTGTGACTTCTTAGGAGAGAGAGTATTCATAAACAGAAGACTTTGAACTGTTTCTCCACAGACTACGTTCTCTGATGATTAGGTAATCTTGAATTTGGTAACCAGTAAAAGCTGTAGGCACACCTCCAGATGTGTGGCTATGACTTGTTTAGGCGTGTCAAATGTTGTCATTAAAAGTTTTAGGAGATAGTTACCTTGGGAGACTGTAATGTCCCATGATAACACTTTCCCGAAGTTGCTCTCTAGTCCTTGGCCCATGATACCAGGATACAGAATGCAACAGGGTTGCCAGGCAACATTTATGAACCAACATTCTGTCACATTCTAGTGCCCCTCCCACATGCTTAAAGGAGTATACCCACCGATGAGCTAACCTTACAGCCTCACTGAGTTTCTCACCAAAAACAAAGCAGGGCTCTTTCTTTTGAGTTCTACATATTTACCAGTCTCTCAAGCTACAACTTGCCTATAGTGACATAAGCATGAAAATGAAAGAATCATTGTGCCATTCAGGTATAATGATGAGTATTTTAAACCTGTTTTCTATGCCTCAGTTTTCTAATTTCTAGAACGGAAACAATACAATTAATCACCTGTACCATAATCCTTTTCCCTTTATTGAAAATGAAATTAACTCCTCTGCCTCCTCTTACCTTTATAGGAGCTTGATCCAATGGTTTCTCAGAGTTGTTGAGATTTGCATTAGGCTGATGATTAAGGATTTTGAGCAGTGTCTTCTGTTTCTTTCAGTCATTTTGGATTCCTCAATTGACTGTTCTCTATTAAGTCCTGTACCCTGCTTTCTAATATGGTTATTTAGGGTTATTTACTGTTGGTGGTGTGTCATGTTAGCCGCCCGACAGAGTTCATTAGATGAGATTCCCTGATCAGGAGATTACTCACTTATTCCATTTTTAAAATCGGTGGTCACTGTGTCCTCTATGGGCCAGTTCTGTTGTAACCTCTCAGAAACTGATGATGCGAAACAGTACATTTTTTGTTAAGATAGTGTAATCATTCGATTGTTAAAAATCTACTATTGCGTAATCAGTAATCACTGTATAATGCTGTGTCCCCCATTCTCTGGCCACTGCTTCTGGTACCGATCTCCTGCTGTGTCAATGCCACAGCAGCCAAATGACAGATGACACAGTCATTACTTGCCCAATGAAATAAGTTAATAATTGAATAGCCCTCCATATTTAACTTTCAAGAGATGGAAACAAACTCCAGTGATTGTCAAGGGAGTAGTACTTAGAACCGTGATTAACTCCAATGGAGGTTTGGCACGACTCCAGTCAAGAAGAACAACATATACATCGATTTTAATAATTAATATATAATGAAAAATGATTGAATAATGACATGTTGGTGCATACTTATATCCCACATGGAGAAGTCAGACTGATCTCTTACAGGAATAATGATGTTTTTAAAAGATTAAATTGAAAATTAATTATTGGGCCTTTTATATTAATACTGATGAGATGGCAACAAAGTCCTAAACCTATCGCTGATGTAAAGATCTATTTACATAGCTAAATGATGAAGTAATGAGATGATATTACATCATCAACTACCAAAATCTGACTCCAAAAGGGACTTATGGTCTATAACATTACCTGTATTTTAAATACGTAATTTAAATGATGAATTATTACTTAATTTCCTAGTTTAACAGTTAAAGAACTAAGTGTAGTATTAGATGACATGATGGTCTGGTAAAAATGTCTCCCCTAAGGAGGCTCAAAACTCCAGTGATCACTGAATACATAATGACAGATTTTCATAATTACATGAATAAACACTAGAAAAGTGGATGGTGTTTTATGCATGAAGCGAAAATGACTGCTCAATACTGAAGAGACATTGAGTTCTTAATCATAGATTTGAACAAAAAATGAATGAATAAAGAGATAGTTTCCAATAATTCACCCCTAGAGAGATAACCAAATGATATCAACATTGATTTAAATAAAGGAAGGAAGAAAGTAAGAATGAAATAAAGAAAGAAAGAAAGAAAGAATTCACAAGATACAATAAACACCAACAAGGTAGATCCAGACTCCACTCTCCCTGGATTAGAAAAAGACAAATTTGAATAATGAAATAATCAGATAGTTAGATGATCTGTCACACTTGAGTCACACAAGGTGGCGCCAAACTTCAGGGATCACAGATTATATAATGAAAGAATTTAATAATAACGTCTTTAAAAATGTAAGCCGAAGACATTTTTTTGTATCATCAATTCCTGGGCTTACTTGCCAGGTATGAAATTGTATGCTGTCATCACGCATTTTTAACATGCCATCAGTTAATCGTCAGATAATCATACTGTCTTGCCTGATGAATTCTGCAAGCCTGACCTCATCACAAGCGCCTAAATGTCTGTTGGGGTCGGCAGGACGTGAGATAGTGGGCCCAAACCTGGCGTAGCAGTAGCAGCCACAATGTTGATAACAGCAGACAAGATGTCTGCAGCAGGGGCATCACCAGCATATCTGAGGGAGAGATGTTCTTCCGTGTTCTGAGTCGTCATCCTTTTGCCAGGTCTCAGTGATGGTGCCGACATCCTAGTGCCACTCCTTCTTCTCATGGTAGATCAAAACCGATGTGAAGATGTGGAGGAAGAACAGGTAGTCAACAGCCAGACCACCAAACCGGCCTTGGTGAAGTCCTTGTACTTCTCAGAGGGCACCGTGCAACCTTCAGGACTCAATCACCCAGCATCCTTTGTACTCTGGAAGATGCATAGATCATTCAGAAAATGCTCTGCCCATGTCTACAACTTTCCTAACCTTGTCCCTGACAGATTTTGGCACCCTAACCGTAATCGGTGATGGCACTGTCTGTCGTTTACATAATTTAAAGAATTAAATAAGTCACTAATAGCTAACTGTCACAATAAATAGGGATGTAGCATTCTACTGGCAGGGAAGCATGGCCAGACTCGAGTCATGAAGGATGTCATCATCATCAATTGAGTCAATGAATCATACAATGTGAAGATATTGCACATTATCTCCACAAGAGGGAGCTTTACAGGTCTCTTCATGGAATGGAGGATTGTTGTTTACATAACTATACAAATATTTACATTATCTTGGGGATTAACACAGATTGTCAATTTAAATTCATTAATTATGTAATTAGATGATCTGTGGCACCAGATTCCAGGTGTCATGGACGATATAATCATTGTTTAATATAATTAAATAATCAAATAATGAGTTCATGTAACATCATCCACTTCCCTAAGGTGGCTCCAAACCAGGCTCATGAACGATGCTGTCGTGATGAATTTAAATATTTTAACTACATAATTGATATTAAGATGGTCTATAATAATTACCTCCCACATCCCGTCACCACAATCCACTGATCATGGATTATCCAATGTCCCATTTTAATAATCAAATAACAACATAATCAGAGGATGAAATGGTCTGCCATACTCCACACAATTGACTCTCTGTTGACTCCCACATGATTGTGGGAAACTCCCAGGTTCATCCCTTATTTAATCGCACAGCAGAGTAGTAACATGTTTAATTGCTATACTGTCATTGTGTATGCGGGGTTTTTAGAAGATATCACATATTTAATGTTGGGCGGCTGCCTCAAAAGAGATGGAGTGAAATCCAATAATCACAAAGTCTACTCTAACAAAGAGATTATCACCTTCCTGAAGGAAGTCATCAATGGCAAACTCACCTTTTGATGAATAATTGTGAGTCTTATTTGTCTTTTGTTCCATAGTTTGACTTCTTAGGAGAGTATTCATAAACAGAAGGCTTTGAACGTTTCTCCACAGACTACGTTCTCTGATGATTAGGCAATCTTTAATTTGGTAACTAGTAAAAGCTGTAGGCACACTTCCAGAGGTGTGGCTATGACTTGTTTAGGCGAATCAAATGCTGTCATTAAACGTTTTAGGAGATAGTTACCTTGGGAGACTGTAATGTCCCATGATAACACTTTCTCGAAGCTGCTCTCTGGTCCTTGGCCCATGATACCAGGATACAGAATGCAACAGGGTTGCCAGGCAACATTTATGAACCAACATTCTGTCACATTCTAGTGCCCCTCCCACATGCTTAAAGGAGTATACCCACCAATGAGCTAACCTTACAGCCTCACTGAGTTTCTCACAAAAACAAAGCAGGGCTCTTTCTTTTGAGTTCTACATATTTACCAGTCTCTCAAGCTACAACATGCCTATAGTGACATAATCACGAAAAAGAAAGCATCATTATGCCATTCAAGTACAATGATGAGTATTTTAAACCTGTTTTCTATGCTTCAGTTTTCTAATTTCTAGATCGGAAACAATACAATTAATCGCCTCTAACATAATCCTTTTCCCTTCATTGAAAATAAAATTAACTCCTCTACATCCTCTTACCTTTAGAGGAGCTTGATCCCATGGTTTCTCAGAGTTGTTTATATTTGCATTAGGCTGATGATTAAGGATTTTGAGCAGTGTCTTCTGTTTCTTTCAGTCATTTTGGATTCCACAATTGACTGTTCTCTGTTAAGTCCTGTACCCTGCTTCCTAATATGGTTATTTAGAGTTATTTATTGTTGGTGGTGTGTCATGTTATCAGCCCGACAGAGTTCATTAGTTGAGATTCCCTGATCAGGAGATTATTCAGTTTTTCCATTTTTAAAATCGGTGGATCACTGTGTCCTTCATGGGTCATTTCTGTTGCATCCTCCCAGAAACTGATGATGCGCAACAGTACAGTTTTTTTTTTTTTTAAATCGTGTAATCATTCGATTGTTAAAAATCTACTATTGCGTAATCAGTAATCACTGTATAAGGCAGTATCTCCCATTCTCTGGCCCCTGCATCTTGTACCGATCTCCTGCTGTGTCAATGCCACAGCAGCCAAATGATGGATGACACCATCATTACTTACACAATCAAATAAGTTAATAATTGTATAGTCCTCCATATTTAACTTTCAAAAGATGGAACCAAACTCCAGTGATTGTCAAGGAAGTAATACTTAGATAATTCAATAATGCCAAGTGATTGACTCCCATGGAGGTTTGTCCCGACTCCAGTCAAGAAGAACAACATCTTCATCGATTTTAATAATTAATATATAATGAAAAATGATTGAAAAATGACATGGTGGTACATACTTAAATCCCACATGGAGTAGTCAGACTGATCTCTTACTGGAATTATGATGTATTTAAAAAAATCAAATTTAAAATTAATTAGTGGGCCTTTTATATTAACACTGAGGAGATGGCACCAAAGTCCTAAACCTATCGCTGATTTAAAGATCTATTTACATAGCTAAATTATGAAGTAATGAGATGATATTACAACATCAACTCCCAAAATCTGACTCCAAAAGGGACTTATGATCCATAACTTTACCTGTAGTTGAAATACGTAAATTAAATGAAGAATTATTACTTAATTTCCTTGTTTAACAGTTAAAGAAGTAAGTGTAGTATTAGATGACGTGTTGGTCTGGTACAACGGTCTCCCCAAAAGAGGCTCAAAAATCCAGGGATCACTGAATACATAATGACAGATTTTCATAATTAAATGAATAAATATTAAACAAGTGGATGGTGTTTTATGCGTGAAGCCTAAATTATTGCTCAATACTGAAGAGACATTGAGTTCTTAATCATCGATTTGAACAAAAAATGAATGAATAAAGAGATAGTTTCTCATAATTCACCCCTAGAGAGATAACAAAATGATATTAATATTGATTTAAATAAAGAAAGTAAGAAAGAAAGAATGAAATAAAGAAAAAAGAAAGACAGATAGAATTCACAAGATACAATTTAACACCAACAAGGTGGATACAGACTCCACTCTCCCTGGAGTAGAAAAAGACAGATTTGAATAATGAAATAATCAGATAGTTAGATGGTCTGTCACACTTGAGTCACACAAGGTGGCGCCAAACTTCAGGGATCACAGATTATATGATGACAGAATTTAATAATTACATCTTTAAATATGTAATCCGTTGACATTTTTTTGTATCATCAATTCCTGGGCAGACTTGGAAGGTATGAAACTGTATGCTGTCATCATGCATTTTTAACAGGCCATCAGTTAATCGTCAGATAATCATACTGTCTTGCCTGATGAATTCTGTAGGCCTGACCTCAACACAAGCGCCTGAATGTCTGTTGTGGTGTGGCAGGACGTGAGATATTGGGTCCAATCCTGGCGTAGCAGTAGTAGCCACAATGATGATATCAGCTGAAAAGATGTTTGCAGCAGGGGCATCAACAGCATATCTGAGAGAGAGATGTTCTTCCGTGTTCTGAGTCGTCATCCTTTTGCCAGGTCTCGGTGATGGTGCCAACCTCCTAGTGCCACTCCTTCTTCTCTTGGTAGATCACAACCGATGTGAAGATGTGGAGGGAGAACAGGTAGTCAACAGCCAGACCACCGTGCCGGTCTTGGTGAAGTCCTTGTACTTCTCAGAGGGCACCTTGCAACCTTCAGGACTCAATAACCCAGCATCCCTCGCACTCTGGAAGATGCATAGATCATTCAGAAAATGCTCTGCCCATGTCTACAACTTTCCTAACCTTGTCCCTGACAGACTTTTGCACCCTAACCGTAATAGGTGATGGCACTGTCTGTCGTTTACATAATTTAAAGAATTAAAGAAGTCACTAATAGCTAACTGTCACAATAAATAGGTGATGTAGCATTCTACTGGCAGGGAAGCATGGCCAGACTCGAGTCATGAAGGATGTCATCATCATCAATTGAGTCAATGAATCATACAATGTGAAGATATTGCACATTATCTCCACAAGTAGGAGCTTTACAGGTCTCTTCATGGAATGGGGGATTGTTGTTTACATAACTATACAAATATTTACATTACCTTGGGGATTAACACAGATTGTCAATTTACATTCATTAATTATGTAATTAGATGATCCGTGGCACCAGATTCCCGGTGTCATTGGACGATATAATCATCGTTTTATACAATTAAATAATCAAATAATGAGTTCATGTAACATCATCAACTTCCCTAAGGTGGCTCCAAACCAGGCTCATGAACGATGCTGTCGTGATGAATTTAAATATTTTAACTACATAATTGATATTAAGATGGTCTATCATAATTACCTCCCACATCGCGTCACCACAATCCACTGCTCATGGATTATCTAATGTCCTATTTTAATAATCAAAGAACAACATAATCAGAGGATGAAATGGTCTGCCATACTCCACACAATTGACTCTCTGTTGACTCCCACATGATTGTGGGAAACTCCCAGGTTCATCAGTTATTTAATCGCAGAGCAGAGTAGTAACATGTTTAATTGCTATACTGTCATTGTGTATGCGGGGTTTTTAGAAGATATCACATATTTAATGTATGGCGGCTGCCTCAAAAGAGATGGACTGAAATCCAATAATCACAAAGTCTACTCTAACACAGAGATTATCACCTTCCTGAAGGAAGTCATCAATGGCAAACTCACCTTTAATGAATAATTGTGAGTCTTATTTGTCTTTTGTTCCATAGTTTGACTTCTTAGGAGCTACAGTATTCATAAACAGAAGACTTTGAACTGTTTCTCCACAGACTACGTTCTCTGATGACTGGGTAATCTTGAATTTGGTAACCAGTAAAAACTGTAGGCACACCTCCAGAGGTGTGGCTATGACTTGTTTAGGCAAATCAAATGTTGTCATTAAAAGTTTTAGGAGATAGTTACCTTGGGAGACTGTAATGTCCCATGATAACACTTTCTCGAAGCTGCTCTCTGGTCCTTGGCCCATGATACCAGGATACCGAATGCAACAGGGTTGCCAGGCAACATTTATGAACCAACATTCTGTCACATTCTAGTAGCCCTCCCACATGCTTAAAGGAGTATACCCACCGATGAGCTAATCTTACAGCCTCACTGAGTTTCTCACAAAAACAAAGCAGAGCTCCTTCATTTGAGTTCTACATATTTACCAGTCTCTCAAGCTACAACTTGCCTATAGTGATATAAGCATGAAAACGAAAGCATCATTGTGCCAATCAAGTACAATGATGAGTATTTTAAACCTGTTTTCTATGCTTCAGTTTTTTTAATTTCTAGAACGGAAACAATACTATTAATCGCCTCTAACGTAATCCTTTTCCCTACACTGAAAATATTATTAACTCCTCTGCATCCTCTTACCTTTAGAGGAGCTTGATCCCATGGTTTCTCAGAGTGGTTTAGATTTGCATTAGGCTGATGATTAAGGATTTTGAGCAGTGTCTTCTGTTTCTTTCAGTCTATTTGGATTCCTCAATTCACTGTTCTCTGTTAAGTCCTGTACCCTGCTTTCTAATATGGTTATTTATAGTTATTTATTGTTGGTGGTGTGTCATGTTATCAGCCCGACAGAGTTCATTAGATGAGATTCCCTGATCAGGAGATTATTCAGTTATTCCATTTTTAAAATCAGTGGTCACTGTGTCCTTCATGGGTCAGTTCTGTTGCAACCTCTCAGAAACTGATGATGCGAAACAGTACAGTTTTGTGTAATCATTCGATTGTTAAAAATCTACTATTACGTAATCAGTAATCACTTCATAAGGCAGTTTGCCCCATTCTCTGGGCACTGCTTCTGGTACCGATCTCCTGCTCTGTCAATCCCACAACAGCCACATGAGGGATGACACCATCATTACTTACGCAATCAAGTAAGTTAAAAATTGGATAGTCCTCCATACTTAACTTTTAAAAGATGGAACCATACTCCAGTGATTGTCAAGGAAGTAGTACTTAGATGATTAAATAATGCCACGTGATTAACTCCCATGGAGGAATGGCCCGACTCCCGTCAAGAAGAACAACATCTTCATCGATTTAAATAATTAATATATAATGAAAAATGATTGAAAAATGACATGGTGGTGCACACTTAAATCCCACATGGAGTAGTCAGAATGATCTCTTCCTGGAATAATGATGTTTTTAAAAAATTAAATTGAAAATTAATTAGTGGGCCTTTTATAGTAACACTGAGGAGATGGCACCAAAGTCCTAAACCTATCGCTGATGTAAAGATCTATTTACACAGCTAAATGATGAAGTAATGAGATGATATTACATCATCAACTCCCACAATCTGACTCCAAAAGGGACTTATGGTCCATAACATTACCTGTATTGTAAATACGTCAATTAAATGATGAATTATTACCTAATATCCTAGTTTAACAGTTAAGGAAGCAAGTGTAGTATTAGATTATGTGATGGTCTGGTACAACGGTCTCCCCTAAGGAGGCTCAAAACTCCAGTGATCACTGAATACATAATGACAGATTTTCATAATTAAATGAATAAACATTAAACAAGTGGATGGTGTTTTATGCGTGAAGCCTAAATGATTGCTCAATACTGAATAGACATTGAGTTCTTAATCATAGATTTGAACAAAAAATGAATGAATAAAGAGATAGTTTCTCTCTCACTATAAGTGTGTGAGGTTTTATATGAGCTTTGAGTTTTAGTAGTGTTTCTTTTACGAATGTGGGTGACTTTGTATTAGGGGCATAGATGTTCAGAATTGAGACTTTGTGTTGATGGATTTCTGCTGAGGTGAATGTGAAATGACCGTCTTCATCTCTTTTGACTAATTTTGGTTTGAAGTCTAACTTGTTAGATATTAGGATATCTACGCCTGCTTGGTTCTTATTTCCATTTGATTGGAAAATTTTTTCCCAACCCTTTACCCTGAGGTAATGTCTATCTTTGAAGCTAAGATGTGTTTCTTGTATGCAGCAGAAGGATGGATTCTTTCTTCGTATACGTTCTGTTAGCCTGTGTCTTTTTATAGGTGAGTTAAGAGCATTAATGTTGAGGGTGAGTAAGGACTGTTGAGGGAGATGATCATGAGTCTTTTCATTTTCAGTTTGTTTATATAGTGATATATTTGATATATTTTCCTATGTGAATCCATCCCTGCAAGCCAGAGATGAAGCCTACTTGATCATGGTAGATGATTTCTCTGATATATTCTTAGATTCGCTCCTCCTGTATTTTCTTGAGTATTTTTGCATCAATGTGCATGAGGGATATTGGTCTGTAATTTTCTCTCTTATTTGTGTCGTTGTGTGGATGGGAATCAAGGTGATTATAGCCTCAAAAAAGAGTTTGTTAATGTACCTTCTGTTTCTATTGTGTGGAACAATTTCAGGAGTATTAATATAGCTCTTCCATAAATTTTTGGTAGAATTCTTCACTGAAGAAGACATCTAGCTCTGGGATTTTTTATGTTGGAAGGCTTTTCTTTATTACTCCTACTTTGTTAGTTGTTATATGTCTATTCTTGATTTAATTTTGGTAAATAATAGTTATCCAGAAATTTGTAAATATCCTTTGAATTTTCAAATCTTGTGGAGTATAGGTTTTCAAAATATGACCTTAAAATTGCCTGGATTTCCTCAGTGTCTATTGTTACATACCACATTTTTTTTTCTGAGTTTGTTAATTTCCATATTCTCTTTATGCTTTTTCGTAGGTTTGGATAAAAGTTTGTCTACCTTGTTAATTTTCTCAAAAAACCAACTCTTTGTAGCATTGATTTTTTTGTTTTGTTTTCCTGTGTTTTACTTTATTGTTTTTTGGAGACCCCATTTCTTTTTGGCTCTGCTGCCTGTCCCACAACTATATCTTGTAGAACAGGGTGGTTTGAACTCACAGAGATAAGCTTCCATATGCCTCCTGAGCACCAGCATTAAATGCATTTGCCACCACCACCCAGGTATTGGTTATCTTTTTAAATGTCTTCTTTAAACATATTACTGTTTTTATCTCTATTTTTCTGCACTCCTATGTATCTTAGATTTTACTTATTTCATTCCTTTTCTCAAGTAATGCTGATTATTTATTTCTGTGTAGAGCAAAATGTCTTCTAACTGTGGCTTGTCTTATGCTGTGTAATTTAGAATTGTTTTGAACTCCCAATCCTGCTTCTCCTGTACAGTGTTGGGAAGAAAATCCTACACTTCGTTCCAGTTGGGCCCTTGCCTGGTCAGGGAGAAGGAAAATAGACCAGAAAATGGGTGAACTCCCAAGATCTTTGATTATTGTGGGGTCTTATAAATGAAGAGGGATTTGTGCAATGATTGAGTTCATGTCCCACTTGGATACTGGTGGAGTCACAGTGAAGAAAGGGAGAGGCAGGATGGAAGCTGAGATTTCCTTCTTCAACAGTAGTTGAGGTGAGCAATGTGGAATTAGGTAATCGTTCCTAGATAATCCATAATTGTCTTGGTGGGCAGTTTCTTGGAATCAACAGATGAGAGCTATCAAGATTCTGGATAGCGTAGAGACCTTATTATGTATACAATTTGCTATAATTACAGTATTCAGGCAAAACCAGTCTCAGTGAACTCTTCAGGACTATGTAACAGGATTGTTATTTTTTTGTGGGTTTGGATGTACAGTCTGAGAGAAAAGGTTGGAGAAATCCTTGGTGTGCTCTAATTAAAACCCCTAGTCTCTGGCCATGAAGCTATTTTCAGCTTTTCAAAATATTTTTTTTTTAGATCATAACTACATCATATCCACATATACTTTTCTGCCCACAAACCCTACCATGATTACTCAATGTTCTCTAATTCACAGCCTGGTTTTCTTAAACAGGAGTTTCACATTAAACACAGTGAATATTGGAAGGTGGCATACATTTGGCTGCAGTATTTCCCAGCTATGAGGTCAATGGTTACTGGCCAGGAACAATGAGTGTGTAACAAAATGTGCAGACAAAGGACAGTGTGATTATCATAATGAGCAGCTTGACTTCCAGTACAGTAGAAGAATGTTTACTAAAACATTCTTCTGCTGGGTGGGTAGTGCAGAGCTACAAGGACTATACAAACTGAGTCATTGATTTCTGATTCCCTGGCAGTCGGCTGCAAAATTTTAGGTCCAACTGGGTGATCACAGGCAATGCTAGACTCTGAAAAGGTTTCCTTCCATGATTCTCTTTTCCTTCTGATCTATCAAGTTGTAAGGAAGAACACAGGTTACATCATTCTGAGTGTAGGGTTTTCAAAGCAGATCTGCTCAGATGTCATTTCTGCAAAATTTGTGTGGACCATGAGACAGACTAGTGTTCTTTTGGTCCATGTGGTGAGCTGGGCAGTTACTCTTGTCCGTTGAGCCTTCCTCTCCATGTGTTTCTTGGCTTGGGGGAGACTCTGCAGCCCTGGCATGGGAAGATGTGCTGTTTATTATATAACTTTCCAGTGTGCACATGAATGCACTGTTGTTGGTGTGCAGTGGGGGCTGACACTGGAAAACTGAAGGTCTGATTTCTTGAAGTTCTGAATATTCCATTCCACGTTCAAGTTTGCCTTATAAATATTTTAGAAAGTAGTAAAAAATGGTGATGTGGATGTCTCTCAGCAATACAAGATTATAATGTTTTTAATTCTCTGCTACCAAGAATTCCAATACTGTGTTGAGTGAAGTTTAATTCTAGTGTACAAAATGAGTCTTTGTTCTGCAGGGATTTCTCAGATGTGTATGGTTTGGGGTAGGGAATTAGGTGAAGGTCTTCATCTTGGGCTATAAATCACTTGGCAGGAAGCAGATTTTAAATTATTCTCCCATGTTGTTTGTGGAATGGGCATCAGTGGGGCTTGGTTTACCTGAATCCATAAAGGGGCATAAAGGTCTACAGAGCCATAGTAGAAGATAAGGTCCTTTTGCATAGAGAGCTCTAGAGCAGGGACATCCTGTCTTTGGAATAGATATCCATAGCTGCAGGGTCAAAAGTGTTGAAGGGTCACTTTGACCTGATTTAATTGGGGTGTTGAAGTCTGTGTTTATTTAATCTCTTTATTCTTGGATTCATAGGTATTTGGATAACATTGGTCAAGATCAAAATTTTCGTGGCTAAATTTCTTTTGTACTTTATATTAATTGTTGATATATTTTGACCTTTGCTCTTGGGTTATTCTCTCTATCTCTTCTATTCTTTTACAAATAATATACTTATTTTATTGTTGTTGCTTTTTGGTAAGTATAAAAGTCATATTATGTCAGTTTGTGTATCGTGTTTTCATAATTCCACAGAGCTTTCTGAGTATTTCTAAAAAAAAAAAATGTTACTGTGCCTCTGTAATCTGCATTTTGTTATTAATTGTTGTTCATTGTCATTGGATTGTATTCATTTCATGTTACAAAATTACCATATATAGCATCTTTAATTCTGATACTTCATGTTCCCAAAGACCATTATTTAGTTCTTTCTTTATTTTGGTTTTATTGTTAATCTGTGGAAGAGTTTTGGCTCATCAGATAAAACATGTTGTGTATCTTGGCAAGAGACTCAGCACATCTTTTGGGGATGAACAGAGTTCAGATACTGACATTCAACTTCACATAATTATCTACATCCCATAACCTTTATACTTGCACAAGCCATCTTCTCTCAAACTCATACATAAAAAATATAGCAATAAACTTGATAAAATGGTAAAGATTAGTACAATCAATATTATTGCCATAAATTCTATTATTGTACACTACAGTTTAGCTTTCACACACTGCACTTGAAATTGTAAAGCTATTTCTAGTTGTTCTTAATAATCAAATCCTGTATTCAGATATGCAATTAATGATGAAAGATCAGAGAAGCAGAGCAGCCAAGCCCTAGCTCTCACTTCTACTGAATCCTCAGACCAAAGGGCTGGGCTATTCTGACCCCAGGATTCTTCCCTCAGAAAACAATGAACTTTTGTCTTCTTCCCCCTTATATTTCTCTCTCCTCCAACCATTTCTACCTCCCAAGTTCAGGGATAAAGGAATGAGGCACCACTTGTCTCTCTTTCTCTTTTAGACTGGATCAATCTGGTGTAGCCTGGGGCAGCCAAGAAATTACAGAGATGCACCTGATTATGTCTCCCAAGTGCTGGGATTAAAGGTGTGCTCCACCATGGCCTGTTATCTATGGCTATCTAATGCATAGCTCCAAACTCTATTTTTAAAGCAAGTTTGTTTTTGTTTAGATATGTTTATGGTTGAAGAACAGAATCGTTTCAGTCTGCATCATGTAATGATCTGTGCAAGCTCTGCACATTGCATGGAGGGAGAAAGAGTTTGTACTTGTGCACTGCAGGAACAGATCTGGGTCTTCTATTGGTGACATTGGTAAGTGACATTGAAATCTGTGTCTGACTAGGCAGTGGTGGCTTTTGCCTTTGATTACAGCACTCAGGAAGTAGATGGAAGTGGATATCTCTGAGTTTGAGGACAGCCTGGTATACAGAGTAAGTCCCACGACAGCAGGGCCACAAAGGGAAACTCTATATCAAAGACCAAAATAAATAAATAAATAAATATTAGACAGTTAATCAAAAAAGCTACAAGAAAACAAGAACAAGATTAATATTAATAATTAGGAAGGCATTCACCGGCACAGTTTACTACTGGGAAATTCTGTCTCAAAAAAAAAAAAAAAAAAAAAAACCAAACACCAAATAAGTTCCTATTTGAGAAGATCTCTGAAATGTCTAGGTATGGAGTAAAATCCAGGGCCAAAGGAGATGCTGGGCTTGCTCTGTCTTTAAGCACACTGTACCCTTGAGGAAGAGCTCTTGTCAATCAAGCCTCACTAGCCAATCAGGTACACTGAGCCAACCCACCAGTCTCATGTCTGAAAGGAGACTTCCTGGAGTCATGCTGCAGGCTTGCTTTTATATCAGAATAGCCACCAGAGGATTGATTGCTGCTCTGTGAGTGCTGCTGTGGGGAATGGAGGAGAACAGAAGCTTCAGCATGGTGAGTGACAGGATTGGGAGGGTGGGATGGCGAGTCATTAAGGTCTGTTTTGCAGGCCCTCCCTGAGGAGGCTGGGCTGGAATGTGCTGCCACATTCAGTGATCTGTTAGGCCCATTGTGTTTATGGCAGCTTCCCCAACAAGGGTGCAAAACAGGATTGCTTTTCCATGTGGGCTGCTTCTGAGGAAAGGATTTCGAATATGCACCACGGGGAATAAAGTTCTTTGTAGTCAGCTCCATTATGCTTTTGGTGCACATGGATGGCTAGTTACCAAAGAAGGAGAGGTTCAGTTTGTGCAGTGCCTTCCAGAAGTTCTGCCCTTCACATCTAACATTTAAGGGTCAGATCCATGCGGAGTTATTATCATTTTTTTTCCATCAAAATATCTTTTCTTCTGTTGTTAAAAAATAAATAAAAAGGTCTTAATTTACTTATCGATCCCAGATCCCTCTCCCTCCCATCCTCCTATTTCCCCCAGTGACCTCACCATCCCATCCCCCATACATTACTCTAGGAGGCTGAGTTCTTTAGGAGGACTCATCAAAATCTGTCAAGTCATTTGGGTTTGGCCCAAACCCTCCTCCTTGTCTCTAGGCTAAGGGAGTATGTACATTTGTAGTTAATTTTGTGAATTGTATGTATGCTCTAAATGGCATTCTTTTTCTTAATTTACCATATATATATATATATATGTGTGTGTGTGTGTGTGTGTGTGTGTGTGTGTGTGTGTGTTTGTGTGTGTGTGTGTGTGTGTGTGTATTGTTTGTGTTATAGCATGATCTGTAATTTTCTATGTGGAGCAAGCTAGCCCCAATCTCATAGAGAACTTCCTGCCTCTGTTTCCTAAGGGCTAGTTTAAAACTAAGGGAAAATACTAACATCTGTAAATGGCATTCTTGTATTGGATTACATTCTCCCACTGAGCTGTGATGTACAGGAGTGGAATTGTTGATATAAAGGATTTACCAATTCTTGCAATATAGTGACTCACAAAAAAATATTTAGCTGAGATAGTGCTATCCCCAAATTAAAAAAAAAAAAAAATGAGTTGTGTGCTAACCAGGCATGTTACAGAATAGGATGATAAAATACAAATTTGTTCCCCAGGATACTCCAGATATTTGGATCCAAACCATAGCAATGGAGAAACCAATGATTTACAAACCGCCAAGGTCCACCTCCATAACTTTGAGTAGGGCTTTTACAAGTTGTACAAGGGTGCCTTAATGGGTTCCAATGAGCATTAGGTGCTGATGTGCCATAAACATCTATTTTCTTCTAGAGAAAAATCATAGCTCTGTCATGTGGGCAAGATGAGCCCAGGTGACCACTATTTGAAAAGAAAACAGCGATGTGTTGAGAGCTGGACAAAGCAAGCAAGACTTTCTGTTTAGGTTTTCATTCATGGAGAATGGACATAGATTCTTCTGAAACCCAGAGCCAATAACACCCAGGGTTTCTAGATATTAGGATTTTTCCATCAGGTCCTGAGCTATTGAGAATAAAGTAGCACTCCTCTTTAAAACAAGGAAGATGCTTGGGAGAAAATGCAATTATCTGGGGCCAGTGTCTTTGTGGAGGGGTTGTTTCAGATCCTGATAACACAACTCTTCCCACCACATGGAGCTGTGGTTAGTAGGCCATTGGCCACTGTGGGCTTAGTTGGTAATGTTTTTGGGAATCCCTGTGTTCCCCTTGGACTGTACTTTTTCAGTATCTTTCTCCTGAGTTTGTCCCATTGAATGGTAACTCCTGCTGACTTCCTAGAATCTCCCATTTCCTTCCATTTCCTGTTGGAAGTAGTATACAAGAAGCTATTCCTCATAAAATACATACTTAGAATATGGCATGGCTTAAGCAATACCTCCCTATCCCAGCTTTCAACATTTCTTGGTTTTGCCTTCCCTTCTTTTCTCATCTTCTGACACTTCTCCCTCAGAACCCGCCAGTAAATTATGACCTGCTTTTTCATATTCCTCCAGGACTATGAAGTAATTATGGTGCTATATTTTCTGTTGAAAGCTTATATTGCCTTACTGGCCCAACTTGCAGTATCCTGTCACCATTTAATTTCCTCAAAAATAAAATAAAATAAAGTAACACCAAAATAACCATCTGTAACCATCTGTTGTAGGTTCTCTCCTGTTTGTTCTTTAGACAGAAATGAACGCAATTTGTCATTACAGACATATTTCTTTATTTATTTCTTAAGTCTGTGGGCAATGTCCTTATGTCCTCTTGATTACCCCTTCTTAAATTAAGTGACTCTATATCCTCAGTGGGTTTTTTGGGACCAAGCTTCTTAAAAACTTGATTTGTGGATGCCCCTTATTTTTTCGGATATATTTAATAAACAGAACTCATTAATTTGTAACATTGTTCATTAAATTAAAATATAATTCTCTGAATGATAGCAGAATATTAACCCCATTTGCATAGAGATCTAGACTATGCGGTGTCTCTCTTTGAAACAAATATCAGTAGATGGAGGGTCAGAAGGAGAACAGTTTAGGCATCCTTTTGAGTTAATTTTGTTAGAGTCTGTGTATTTAAGTTCTGAACACATAGAATCATGTGTAGCTGGGTAACATTGCACAAGATCTCAGTTTACCTGGATGAGTTTTTCTTGGTTTTTTGACAAAAAGTTGACACTATTTAACTCTTATTGTTCTTTTCTTTTTCTCTTCCTCCCCTTTGTTCTTTCCCTAATATTGTATACCTCTCAATCACTGAATCACTGCATGGTTGTTGTAGGTAGAGAAGCCATGCTGTGTCAATATATGTACTATGTTTTTCATAATCCTATTGCGATTCTAACTGATTCCCATTTGCATGAATTTTTGTAATCAGATATCATTTTAGAGGGTGTCAGGAATATAGTTTGCACTGTATTCAAGTCATGTTGCAAATTTATCTTATACAGAATATGCATACTAATGCATCATGTTCTCAATAATTATTTTTTAATTTTTTTATTTATGAACTCTGTTTTATTCATGTTGTTTTCAATCTGGAAATCACATTTACTCTTTTGCCCAAAAAGAACAATGGGTTTGAAGGTGACTCAGCACATATTCTACTTGGGGATGACCTGAGTTTAGAGGGCTTTATCCTGTTAGAGTAAGCACATCACTGTAGGGTCAGGCATTGATGATTCTTAGTCTCAGAATGATGCCCAGTGTGACAGACAACTCCCTGTTGCCTCTGAGTCATGCTGTAAGGACTCTAACCTTGAGGACTGAAGCAGCTTGCATGATGTCATGTTCCCTGCCATAACAGAAACTCTGAAATTTTAAGTGTGACACTTCAATTAAATGTTTTCTTTGAAAGTGTTGCCCTGGTCCATAGTGTCTCTTAAGAGCAATGAAAACCTAACAAAGACATATGTTGGTTCTACGGCCTTGGTTATTTCTATGATAGGCTTTCCCTATCATACAAATTATTTCTGATGTGTTCTCAGTAGTGTTGTTCTGGTAACTTGCCTCTCCCTTTATGTCTGTTTATTGGGATTTCTTTCTCAGGGCTATATGCTACTTAAATGGCCAAGAAATGGTGCATGTGTACCTCTTATTCAGTTTACTTCTAATGTGACTGGGTGAACACATTATAATGTCCATGTGTAAAATAAGTGAGGGAAGCACCAGAATTATATGACTATAATGTCAAAGAAGTTTAAATTACAATGTGAGTATTATACTTCTTTGTCACCCATGTATGTGTTATTTTAGGATGCAGTGAGCTATGACGATGTGCACATCTACTTCACTGAGGAAGAGTGGGCTTTGCTAAATCCTTCTCAAAAGTGTCTACAGAGATGTGATGCTGGACACCTACAGGAACCTCACTGCTATAGGTAAGACTGAAATTTCCATCATGATTTATAATATGGGACCATTTCTTGATTATTGATACTATTCTGTAATTTTGTTTGAGAAAAAGAAAAAATGGGTGAGTGAGGCATGGTTCCAAGGATCATTGAAGTTGATACTTAAATTTCGTACAATTTGCAAAAATACATCATATATTATCTGTTATTTCAGGCTACATTTGGGATGACCATAATATGGAGGATCATTGCCAAATTTCTAGAAGACATAGAAGGTAAAATTTCATGTGCAAATTCATGCAAATTTGGCTCTGAAGATATTTTAATATATCCTGAATATTTTATTGAAGAGCCACAGTTAAAAAATTAAAAAGATTAAGAAGAGCAACAGTGAAAATAAGCACAGCTTAAAGTATAGTGATGATTCTTATTTTCTCACAGAACCATGTACCTCAGTGAAAAGTAGGTTTTCTGTGTTTGCAAGGCATTCATTTAAAATGACAAGGAAACAATGCCTTAACAGATACCACCTTTTTAATTATAGCACCCTGAGGTCTATGCTGTAGATATGCCAGTCTGTTTAGTTTCATAGTATACAGATATTTTAAACAGTATACATATTGCATAGGTGATAAATATATGTGCAATACCTTGTAAGAAAAAAAGTCTATAGTTAAGCAAGAATTACTTTTATATTTGTGACTTTTCTGTTTATTGAAAGTGTCAGTTCATGAGTATCAAGAAGGTTGTTGTGGAGAACCCTTAATCCCTATATCACATGTCTGTGAGGAAAAGAAGGTTAAAGTGTGTGGATGCAATATGTAAACCTTTTATTTGTTAATCTTACTTTAATAAGTATATTATATTTTGAGTCAGGTAGTTGTTGCCCATGCCTTTATTTCCAGCATTCATGAAGAAGGGAAAGGTGGACTCCTTAAGTTTGTGACAAGTCTGGTCTACAAAATGAGTTCCATGCTAGCCAGGTCTACACAGAGACATTCTATATCAGAAAACCTACAAAAAACGCAAGCCAGGTGAATTTAGATTATGCAAAGGAGCAACATACATCTCTATCTTAGGACAGTGAAAAGAAATGAAAGATAATTTGTAGTCCCCACTTTTAGTATATTTGTTGAGTGTGAAACAAGTTTAAAAATCATCAGTATTCCAACATCATCTGAATGATATCAACAAACTCACACTGCAGTAAATCCCTATGACAAATGGTATGCTTGAATGCTTCCATTTGTACTGGTATATTCTGCCTATGTAGTATGATTTATACTATGGAAAAACTGATAAATGCAATAATTATGTCAAAGCCCTGAGTTGGTCCAGTTCATTTCAATTATGTGAGAAATCTCATGTAAATAGATGCCATAAATATGTGCCATGAAATAAAGGCTCTTACTGTGAACAACAGGTATCTTCAATGAAAACAACAATACTTCATGAGGTAAGCATTATGAATGTAAAACTCAAGATCTGATTCTGGTTACAATTAGGCACAAATTATCAATTTATTTTACATATGTACTAAGTTTCTTTAGTATCATGCATGTGGTAAAGTTTTATATATTCTACATATATTTGCAGGAATGAAGGAAACCATAAGGGAGTGAATCCTGTGAATGTACGCAATGAATGTGTGAAAACCTTTGTATGTTACAGGCATCTTCAAAGGCATGTAAAAATTGAAACTGCAGAGAAACCTTATGGAAGTCTTCAGTATAGAGAATTCTTTGCATGTCACAGTTTCCTACAACTCCATGAAAAAGCATACATGGTAGAGAAAATCTATGAGTGTAATCAGTGTGGTAAAGCATTTTCAAGTAATTGTCACCTTAAAAGCCATAATAGAACACATACTGGAGAGAAACCCTATGTGTGTAATCAATGTGGTAAAGCTTTTTCACAACACAACAATCTGGTATGTCATAAAAGAACACACACTGGAGAGAGACCATATGAATGTAATCAATGTGGTAAAGCATTTTCAAGTAATTCTCAGCTTAAAAGCCATAATAGAACACATACTGGAGAGAAACCCTATGTGTGTAAACAATGTGGTAAAGCTTTTTCACAACACATCCATCTGGTACGTCATAAAAGAACACATAGTGGAGAGAGACCTTAGGAATGTCAACAATGCTGTAAAGCTTTCACAACACATGATGTGCTTAAAAGTCATATAGGAATATATACTGGAGAGAAACCATATGAATGCCATCAATGTGGTAAAGCCTTTGCACATCCCACCACTCTCTTAAATCATAAAAGCATGTACACTTGAAAGACACTGAATGTAACCCTCTCTATGTACCATTAGTCTTTATAATCACAAAAATACCATAGAAACCCTGTATATGTACACATTTTGGCAAAGTTGTGAACTTTGCTTATCCAATGATCTTTGAGGGCCTAAGAAAACTTATGGAAATGAGTCTTACTAGAAAGAACTGGTACAATTTTCAGCCAAAACACATTCAGTTACATAGGAATCTGGCCATAAAAATATGTGACAAGTGTGAACAATCAGTTCAAGCACTCCAATGTCTCTGTTTTGTTCTCTAATGCAAACGCATTTGGACAAATGTCCTAGGAATTCACTGATTAGGGAATCCTGTTTCCTCTTAACACTTGTCTTTACTTACATAAAATCCTCATTCAGAGGAATTGTTTTCTCTAATCCCAATCCTTTATGCTTGCTTTCTTTACATGAAGCAATTCATATTGTAGGAAATCTTTGAAGAATTTAAGACCCTTAACACATGGGATACAGGTATGAGTGCTCACAAGAGAAAATGTTCACATATGAAAATCTGTTTAGAGATTTGATTTAATTTTAATTATGTGATGTCAGTGTGTGAGTTTGTGACTGTTCATGGTTTTTGAAAATAAGGTTCCCTTGAAAATACCTATAGGGGGAACTACAGTATATTCTAAGAAAACTGATAGGTCATGGTAATGAACATTGCATAATTTTGTTCATCTGTTTCTCTAATCCTGTACACATTTTAAGTCCTTTTTTATCATCATATCAGGTAATAGGGAAGAACTCATGGAAGAGAAAACCCATATCATGTAAAGAATTTTGTGAACATGTTAGACATAATACTTGATTTTAGTCTTAATAAATAAAATAAATTCATGTGCAAATGTGGTGTTAATAAGTGTACTAGACCAAACACAAATGATAAATGAGTATATTATTGGGGAACAACTTACACAGATGATAATAAAGACCTGTGGAGGCGTTCCAGCTCAGAAGGATGCAGTCACTGTCCTTCTGCCTTCTGATTGGATGTGCAACATAGGAGAGAGAAGTGAGGGACAGAGAGATGGAAAGGGAGTGTGAAATTGAGTGAGGGAGAGTGAGAGAGTTACAGACAGATTGGGAAGGAAAGAGGGTCCACCCCATGGTTCTCCAATTTCTGTTCATGTACATAGAACCAAACGAACTGCATAAGAAATAACTTCATGATATGATCTGAGAAGAAAGCCTGGATTCACAAGAACCCCACCCCCAAATGGTGGTTCCACTAGAGGATCTGATTGGTTCTTACAGCCTAAGTGACAGGACCAGTTGAATAGAAGATACACAGCTGCTTGGGAGTGGGCAACCAAATAATCGCACCATTTGTATACAAATAGAAGCCAGCAGGGCTTCGACCTAAACAACACTGAGTCCCTGATGTTGGCACATTGGTCTGAGTCTGGCTTCTTCCTGCTGGCAAGGGACAATGTGTGGTCGGGAAGTCAGGTGTTGGTGGACTTAGCAGAGGTGTGGGTAGAGATGTTTTCCCTTAGCTGCTATTCTGTATACCTCAAGCATCTGTTCCTTGAGTAGGTATAGAAGGAGGATTGAGTGAAGCTTCAGCCATAACAGTGAGTTGCAGGTAGCACCATTCTGTTCCCCAACCTCAGGGTAAATAAAGGAAGCTTTCCTCTGAATTTAGACTCTGCCTTTAAAAAGCTGCCATTAGAGGCTCGATAAGGGGGTGTGCCGGATTCATGTTTGTACCCCACCTTGGACGCCCTCACCTACCATGGAATTTCCCATGGCCCCCATGCATGATCACCTTTTAGTTTTATCCTAACATTGAGGCTAGAGAACAAAGAGATATCCACCATACCCATACCCAAGATAAGTAGACATTGAATTTAAAGATTGGAGGCTAAGCCGATAAGTGGGTAAATGTATTTCACTTATTGACCTGTCTTTGTCAAAAGGCAATTTGGAGTAGAGGGAGGATGTGAGGATTCAACTCTTTGCCTGACTGACATTCAAAGTGCTTACCTGAATTTTAAATTTTCTTTTAGTTCTTGAGTTGATCGCATTGCTCATCTGGAATTCCTGCCTATAACTTTATTGTCTTAGTTTTTGTGGTAGCTGAGTTTGCTGGATCTTGATTATATGTACCAACTACTCAATTTTAAACTGAACTTGTAGAGAAAGATGACACTTGTCATATACATGTCAGGGTTAGGGATTGATTTTTTTCTTAAACACTTTAGAGGATTTCCATGTGTTGTGTGGGTATGTATCTTACATATGTTTTGTTCCTATTTGAAGGTGTCCGTGCATCTTCTTTTCCAGTTGGAAAATACTCTCCCAATTGAAATATCTTTACATTTTCAAAATATTTATGTTACAGCATGTTAAATTCTGGTGTCTAATTATAGGTATCATAGATAATAAGGTTTTGATTTGTTCTGTTTTTGTCTGCAGTTTTTGTGCTTGTCTGTGGGTTCTTTCCCTCTGTACACAAGATTTCATGTAGTGAACACTGATCTTGAAATCTCCATTAGCAAAAGAGAATCTTACAGGCCTGATTCTCCTGCATCCACCTCTACGTCCTAAGTGCTGGGTTGCAAGTGTGTGTCACTGTGCCTCTCACATTTCCTTGTTTTTTGATTTTTTTTTGAGATAGTCTATCTATGTTGCTTAGACTGGCCTCAGTTTATGAATCCAACAAACTCAACAAACCTACAGGTGTTTATTGAAAAAGGGAGTGAAGGAAAGGGTGCGTGTTAACCTATTGGTGGCAGCAATAGAAAGAGAGAGAAAACTGGCAGGAGTTACTTGCTTATAAAAAGGGAGACGTTTAGAACTAGGCTCTGCAGTTGTGGCCATAGAAACTGGAGTCATGGAGGTTTCATTGCCCCAGGTCCTTGTGGCCTCTGCATGCACAGTCTTTATAGGGTCATTTAATGAATGCATGGCATAGCCATCTAAACTTTAACAGCCTTTGAGATGTCATTGTAAAGTGTTCATTTCTGAAAGACAAGTCCAGGAGGCAAGGGAAGGTTGTCTATAGAAAGCAGAGAAGATCGATTCCAGGACTTGGAAGGAACCTGAGCTTTAGAGAGGCCCGTGACCTGGAAAGGTTTCATAAGAAGAAGATACTGGCCCTGGAGAGGACTTGTGTGGAGTGACAGTCAGGTGCTAAGGAGAAACCACCAGGGCAGGAAGAGGAGATTTTGGGAGTAGGAATAGGGCCAGGTTGCCTAGGGGGAGGGAGAATCCAATAAATCAATCATTATTAGGCAGCACATACTTTTCTGTGTGTTATCATTTCCCCTGTTATTTACAAAACATTCATATTATAAAATGTTATAAAGGACACTAGATGTAAGTGTGGTGACACAGGCCTTTTAATTCCAGCACTCAGGAGGCAGAGGGAATTCTTTCTATTTGAGGCTGGTTTGGTCACCAAAATGATCTTCAGGACAGCCTGAGATTCAGAGAGAAAACAAGTCTGGAAAAGCAAACAAAAAAACCACTGCAACAAACATCCTTTATGTATCCCTCAAAATGATGAACAAAATACCCCATGTGTCCTAATTGTCTTCCTACTTTTCAAGCCTTGCCCTGAGAAATTTTCTTTTTTTTTTTTTTTTTTTTTGCAATTTTTGCCAGTGGGGGAAAATGATTGCATTGTGTCTGTCATGTACAATAATTTTTGCATGGGATTTCCTATTTGCTGGCTGATTATTCTTTTCTCCACCAAGGCGTGTTTCTGGTGCACAGTGTTATTAAACTTTAATAAGCATCGCTCAAGTCTTTCTCACCTTGTTGTGTGTATTGACATTCCCACATGGGGGGTGTTGTGTGTGTGCGGTGTGTGTGTGTGTGTGTGTGTGTGTGTGTGTGTGTTTGTAGAACAGAAGACAACTTTTGGGGACTATTCTCCCCACCATGAATCTCACACATTTAACTCATATCCTCTAGACTGGATTCTGAAAATGATTTTATCCCAATTTCCCTTTCTAATCTGGCCTGTTTGCATCTTGATTCTTTGTTGAGTTTATTCTTTCATAACTTTTATTAAAAATATTTGCTTTTGTTATGTGAATTGTGTCTGCATGAATGTATACAATGCGTATGACTGCCTGAAGAAGACACAAAAGAGCACTGGATTACATAGAGCTGGAGTTATAGGCTGTTATAAGTCAATAGACATGGATACTGGGAAATGAACACAGGTATTTGACAATAGCAGTAAGTACTCTTTGCCTCAGACCTAGCTGTACTATTCCTAATTCATATTTGTAATTAAAATGCTTTTTCTTGTATAATTTTAATTACATGGTTTTTATTTTTGTTTTGTTTTTGTTGTCAAGCACATGCCTGTGCAGATGTGCTACCACACAGACTTTAACAATCCAAGGAAACTCTCTGGAAATGGTTCTAGCTTCTTTCACTTTGGGTCACTGGAATTTAACTCAGGTTGTCCAGTTTTGTGAGAAGTGCCATTTCCCAATGATCTACCTTAAAGGCCAATAATTTTAAATTTTGGTTTAGTTTAAATACAGAGTATAGGGTTTCATCGTGGCATCTTTATATATGTGTGATTATGTGCTTCCTTGTTTGTTTTCTTCCCACAATACTCTCCTCTTTGACCCTCCCCATCTCTAACTGATTCCATTTCTTCTCCCATGTACTTTTAAAACCTATTTACTAGTTTTTTCAAGTAAACTTTGCAAGTTTGCAAGTAAGCTTGTTGAGTGATTTTTGTATCTATCAAAATAGGCTTCAAAGAAAAATTAATCAAAAGAGATGGGGAAGAACAATTCCTATTCAAAGAAAAACTCCACCAATATGACATTTGATATTGCCCCAAACACAAGATGGGAAATATACCCAAGAGGATTTGACAGCAAGAAGCTATTAAATCAGGGTTAAAATTAACAAAATATAGAAACAAAGAAAAATAAAATTATTCAAAGAAAAACATATGTTTTTGAAAAATCAACAAGATGGACGAAACATTATCAAAATTAACTTAGAGATACAGAGATAATATAACAATTAATAAATTCAGAAATTAAAAGGGGACATAACAGTAATCAACAACACCATAGAAAATACTTTAAAAACACCTCATTCACCCAAAGTGGGAATAGTAAAGAAATACGTATTTTTCTTGGTAGGTACCACATATCAAAGTTCAATGAAAACAGCATGGAGAAATTAAATAGAGACCTATTACCCATAATGAAACAAAATGAATCATTACAAGCCTCTCAACTAAAAATAAATAAATAAATAAATAAATAAATAAATAAATAAACAAAAGCTGAGTGCAAGTTTGTTTTACCATTGGATTTTACCAGACTCAAAGAAGAGTTACAAATGGTACTCCTCAACGTATCCCATGATATAAAAACAAATGAAACTTTACCCAATTTATTTTATGATGCCACAGGTACACAAACATCCATGTGTTCAGGCTCTTTTTTCAAATAATCATAGATAATTTATGTCAGATGCTACTACATCATATATCTTGAACCTAATGCATGGTACAGTGGATATTTGTGTTTCTGGATAGCCCTTAACAATTTGAATATTTCAACCAGGTAGACAGTTTCTGGGGATTCCAATTTCAAAAATCCATAGCAATTCTGCCTGATGACCTTGAGATCATTAACCAAACTCAGCACAAATGTCCAGAGCTGTGGGAACTATAAAGATAATTAGAGACCAATTTCTCTCATGAGCATAGGTGAACAAATAAAAACACTTACAAACAGATTCCAAGAACACTATAAAAACATCATGCAATCCAATAAAAGAGGCCTCATTTGACATAGGTTGTAATAGTACATCTACAAAAAAACAGTAAATATAATCCTCTATAAAAGAGGAGAGAGAGATAAATTCAAAGTAAGGCTGATAAACCTGGACAACAAGGCAAGGTTATAAACTCTATATCTACTCAATATTCTAATTGAAGTACTAGTTAGAGCAATGAATCATTGGAAGATATCAATGGAATATAATTTGGAAAGGAAGATGCTGGACTATTATTACAAGGTACACATCAACGACATTAAAACTCAGCAAGGGAAGAACAGGTGATAAACACTTTCAATAAATTGACTGGGTAGCACAGTAACAATAAAGCAACCAACCAACCAAACAACAAATAGTAGTACTTCCATGTAAAAACAACAAACAGCCTAAGCAAGACATAAAGGAAACAGCAGTCATCAAAACAGCCTCAAATAATATAAAATATGTTCAAGTAATTCCAATAAAGCAAGTGAAAGAATGCATGTGAAACACTTTTAAGTATATGAACAAAGAGTTTGAAGACGATATGAGAAGATGTAAGGATTTCTAGTGCTCATGTAGCATTAACCCAGTCAAAAGGCCATCCCTCTAACAACAATTTACAGATTCACCACAATACCCATAAAAGTTACAACAAACTTCATTAAAAACTTAGAAAAAACAGTTTGTACCTTCATATGAAAAACAAAAAGCATAGGTAAAACAACTCAACAGTAAAAGAATAGCATGGCTCTGTCCAGAAAACAAACATGTTCAACAATGGAATGAATTAAAGACCACGGCATATAATCAAAACACAGGTGGACATTTGAATTCTGATGAGGAAATTCAGAAATAAAAAATGGAAAAACAAAACAATAGCACCTTCAAAAATGGTGCAGGTAAA
Organism: Phodopus roborovskii; assembly: GCF_943737965.1. Taxonomy (NCBI): domain Eukaryota; kingdom Metazoa; phylum Chordata; class Mammalia; order Rodentia; family Cricetidae; genus Phodopus; species Phodopus roborovskii. The sequence goes on along the minus strand of NW_026126879.1, from coordinate 108,556 downwards.
ACTGAATTTTTATATGAAGAATTGAAATAGATTCATTTACATCCACCTGCACAAGACTCAAGGCCAAGTGTGTTAATTTTCCCAACAGAAAATCAAACACACTAAAACAAAAACAAGACCAAGTGTGAAAAACTGGCAAAGGAGACAACTTCATGAACAGACCAACAATTAATAAATGGGACCTCATAAAACTGCAAGGATTGTGTAAGATCAAGGACACTTAACTGTGAAAGCAATGACATCATGAAAAAAAAATTGATTTCCGCAGTTCCTAATGCTAATGCCAACTACAATAAAAGCAGGGAACAAAACTCCTTCTTTCCCCCCCCCTTTTTGTACTGTGACCACCATTGCATTGGTCAGTGAACTCAGTTCATACACAGGTCGCTCTTCATGGGTAAGTCCACCATAAAATCAGAGGGATTAAAAGAAACACATCTCCTGTGGTATTTTCTATTTCACAAAACAATGAGTGTCCTGCCTGGAAGCAATGCAAAACTGTCTATCCAGGACAAAGCACCAGAGTCTGGATTAAAATTACAAACAACTCATCAATTAAATAGTGTCAGGCAAGCCTGAGCCACAGGACTCATTAGAATAAACAACTTGTTCCTAAGTTTCCTAATGCTGTGTCACTGTAATACAGTTGGTTCTTCCTGTTCTGGCAACAACACAACTATAAAATTGCTTTTACTACTACCTCATAACTGCTACTATTATGAATCATATATATCTGTGTTTTCTGATTCTAAACATCTATATGGAAGTCCATCCTAATTGGAAAGTGAATACTGAGTAGTTTAAACTTCCCACCATAAACTGTGCACACATCAATTCTGTCAGTTTTCATTCACATGGAAAAAATGACTGCATGCTGCTAAGGAGACATAAGTGACAGGGAATGGTGAGAAGAAATTATAAGACAGCATTGTTCAAAGTCATGTGCTACATGTGAAGAAGAAACTTATCCCAGTTTGGCTGGAGATTTGTGCCACATTCAACAGCAAGTCCCTTGCTAATGTGAACCAATGGATTTGGTTATTAAAGGAAGTATACAAATGTTGAAGGAGGATAATCAGACAATAAGTCACAAGGGGAATGCAGAACAACTCAAAAACATTGTAAACAAATCCACAGTGGCCTTGGTACAGACAACCACAATCCCAATACTTGGAAATTATGAAATCACAACTCTGCTATATTCTGGGCCTTTCCATCATGGTAACTCCAGCAGCTGATTGCCTACCATTTCCCCCTTCAATGTACACTAGAAACTATTCCTCCTATTTTGATTTGAATGCCGGAGACATGGTCCACACGGAATTCCTTTTCTGGTAACTGCAATGGATATATGACTACTGGACTCAAATTTGTAATTTGAAAACTCAGAGATGGTACAGCCCATTAATTTAAGTATTTAGTTTGTAAAATATGAGGGAAGTAAGTTCATTGATCTGGGGAACAAAAGGCTGGGAACAAAAGTCACCTGAGCTGACAAAAGAGTGATGTCTCAGAAACATTTTCTATAATTATGGAGTTACAGCTTTAATATGTCTTCCAATGCAGAATTCACTCCACATATTTAAATGAGTAACAAACCCAAATATCTTTAAGAACTCTGAGCATCAAACTCTGGCTAATCTCAAAGAGGTGATGTTGTGCAATTTTATTTTAGTATATGTTAATCTATTCATGCCTATGAACATATTTTAAATGATGGTGGGAAAGGTGATGTTGAATTCATTTAGCGCTAGGAAGCTGTGGTTATTTGAATGTCTAGAGCATCCTGATGGTCTAATGAAGTGCTGACTGACCAAGAACAAGACAGAAGAAAGGATAGGCAGGGCTGGAAGGCAGATAGAATAAATAAATAAGAGAAGTGCAGCACAGAATGAATATGAGAACTCCAGCAGAAGAGATGAAGGGGCAAGGAAAGCACACACAGGTATCTTAAGACAGAGCAAGAGTAAATAAAAAATAAGATACACAGAAGTAAGGAATGAAAAAAAATCACAGAGGCCAAAGGTGGATGGGGTAACTTAAAGTTAAAAAATTCAGCAAAAAAAAAAAAAAAAAAAAAAAAAAAAAAAAAGACTAATGTGGCTTGATCACGCCAGACCGCCTGAAACATAGTACAAGCTGATCCTACATTCAAAACAGCTGGACAAAACAGCCCTACAGACTACAGCCAGGATATCTGAATCTTCTTCGAATCCCCCAAGACAGCACCCCTTACCAGCAGGAAGTAGTTTGGAAAGAACGACGCCCAAATTCCCAAATATTGTGTATAAATGTTTGTTTTCATTTAATTGGACTGTTATATAAAATTAAATAAAATTAAAAAAAAAGCCAAGGTAAGCAAGTACAGGTATTCACAAGTAAGAATAAGCTCCAGTGTGTTATTTATTTGGAAGCAGGATGGGGATCCCTCCCAAAAGACTGAATTGCAAAAATCACAATAATAAGACAGTCTAGAATCGATTTTCCATCCCATGTATGATATCATCCTTAATCCTTTATTAGGTTCAGTCCAAAGGATATACTTCTAACAATTTAAAAAGGGACAGAAGAATTTATGTGCAGCCACTAAGTCGGTTGAAGACTTACAGAGAAAAAAAAAATCTTTGTAAAAAAAAAAAAAAAAAATTCGACCTTAAATTGTGACCTACAGTATAGAGGTTTCTCAATACATTTTAAAGATGTATCAGAGCCTGTGAATCACACACATACAAAGGATGAAAGACACAAATACAGAAAACATTAAGGACAAGTCACATGTCTATACCATGTCTTTAGACCAAAATTCCTTTTGAGTTATTTTAACTTCAGATTATGGCTGATTTTTACCTCTGAGCATTATGCCTTACAGAAAGCCATGTTTGCTTCTGTGCAGGACCAGGAGTTCATCTAAACTAGGTCTTCCTGATGTCTAGGACAGGGCTGTGACATCACTGTAGAGAATTCCCTTTTTAAGCTTTAGTTTATGTAATGTATATGACTATCTGCTCCCATGCATTTGTGCACGGTACCTGCAAAGAAGTGGTGGAAGATGTCATTCTGTAAATATGGTTCTGTAATTGGTTAATGAATAAAGCACTGTTGGCTAATACCAAAGCAAGATAGGTGAGATTGGAGACTAGGAGGACAGAGGGAGAAGTAGGGAGGAGATTCAAGATGTAAGATACAAAGAGAGCAGAGTGCTGGCCCCTCACTCTGCTAAGATAAGGCCACATGGAAATACTTAGATTAATAGAAATGGTTTAATATTAAGACACAGCTAACCAATATGAAATGCTAGTAACAGGCTAACAACTTTATATCTAATACAATGCCTCTGTGTGTTACTTGGGGGCTGGTGCAGCAGTGAGAACATTAAAACCACTCATAACAGGATGTTTGTCTGAAGCCACCTAATCAAAGTACCTGCAAAGGGTAGGACAGGGTACCATCTCCCTTTAACTCAAGTTACAGAAGATGGCTGACTGTCATGGTTTCTGGTAATGGAACATGTGTCCTCTGTAACAACAACCAGTGCTGTTGACTGCTAAGCTATATTTCTAGTCAACTTCATTATTTAAAATTCATTCTCATGCCTTTTATGTAAACTGTATTTCAAAAATTTACCCCTTCATGTCTTTTCTCCATTCCTTCACATATTCTTCCCTTGAAATTCCTTTCTTGTTAAGCATGTATGAATGAATTTGTATGCACAAACATGCCAATAAAACCAATTGAGTACAATTCTGCTGGTTGTGTATATATGGTTGAGCACTGAACATGTGGTATTGGATATGCAATCAGGGAGCTCCTCCTTTCCAGAGGCTAATACTTTCAGGAGTAAGGGTATGGACCCAAAGTGATCTGGGCTACCTTAGTCAGGAATCAGTATCAAGAATAAGAAAGATGGGGTGGTAATTAGCTTAGCTAACAATTGCTTGTGACATGGCCCTGAATTCCTAGAGCTTTGGGGAAGACTATGGATACTGTCCTGATCCAGTCACAATCCGCCTTTGTTCTTTGGTCCTCCCACCACACTCAATGAGAGACAGGCCAGCTGCTGGCACCACCCATTTCCTCCAAGAAGACTGAAGAACACTGAAGAAGCTCCACCAACAAAAGCGGCAATGTTAGCCACTGGGCAATCCTGCCTTGCATCTCAACTGCTGCAAAGAGCTCTAAGGACCATGGACAAGAGGGCAATGGAATCGACTTTCTCCACGTTGCTTGGGCCAATGCTAGGTAAGTCTTCCAAAAGCTCCTAATCCACAGGTTTCATGCCATCAGCAGAAGGCAGACATCCTTAAAGCCTCTGACTTCAACAACTGTGGAGGACCTGGGGTGGCTGTCCATACTGCCAGCTAGTAAGTCCCTGTTACTCTAATCATTCAGGTAAAATATTATCCTTCTCAAGAACTCTGATGCTTTTGACGGATGGTAGCTTTGTCAGCTTAAAGCAGCAGCCAAGGCTCCAAGTATTACAAAACAGATTTCAAAAATGGAAATCTTAAGGTTGCTACTGTTTATAGACTTAACATTAATCAATAAAGTTTTAACAGTATTAAACACCATACTATGCTACTATATGATCAGAAATAAGTATAAACTTACAATTAAGGTGCTTTTCATTGTGCTAAAAATTTGCCAGTTGTATGTGTTAATTCTTTCAGCCAAATCATTTATAACATGAGTATGCTGCTAGTGTGTCTTAATATTTATGTTTTTGCAAAATCAAAGGATTCTTTTAAGTTCCAGGGAGCTGAATTGGATCCATTTACAGGTCAGATCCACTCCAAATAATTATTAGTCAACTTTTCCCTGGCCTTGGACTTCCTGACCTTGTCCTGGGACCTCCTTGGGAGCCCCTCCCCCCACCTTACTTCTCCCATTAAGTACTTAGACCTAATATACAAAAACTTAACCTTGTTCTCTGCTCTGCTAACATCTTGTCAGATCTCAAAGAGATGCCAGAGCTCCATACTGTCAGAACTCTGATGAAACAACCAGCTACCAGGACATGGCAACATCCCAGCTTTCTCGGATCCCCCAAAGATGATCTAAGCCCCCAAGTCAGCAGGAAGTAGTCTCGAGAACTCAATGTCTTTATTCCCTAACCTGCCACGCCCAACCCCCACCATTTTAATAACAATAAGAGGTAGAAATGTCAGGAACTAGCAGCCAGCTGCCCCCCCCCCTTGCCCACGACAATGGGCGGGATGCTCATGGCCATGTCATTGCTATGTCAGCCTAACCTGGTGGCTCAAAATTTACCTGGCTGCCAGAGGACTCAGTTATGCATGCGCAAGCCACCCTTTTAAAGCAAGCACGCAAAGGGTGCCTCTCACTCTTGCTCTCCCTCTTGGTCTCCCTCTCTGGCCTCTGTCTCTCTCTCTCCTGCTTTCGGTTGGCCACCAGCTACCCCTCTTTCTCTCCCTTCTCTCAATAAACTCCACATGGGCACTGAGTCTCATATTTGTGTTTCTTAGGCATTAGCTGCAGCAAAAGCACAACATTAGTGCCGAAACCCAGGCAGGCTCTCCTTGAGGGTCACTGGCAGCTGTCTGCTGGTGGGCAGCCAGCCAGAGATACTTGAGATCCTGTTTCTGATACCAGGGGTTGCCTCAATCCCCCGTTCACTGGAAATACCACCCCACACTGGCTTCAATTAGGTAAGGTACCCTTTTAAATTTTAACCCATTTCCTTAAGGTCGGGTACATTCCTCAAGGGTGGAAGACATACTGCCTAGGGCGGTATATCTACTCCGCTCTTGGACTGCTGAGTCCTTCCGGCCTCTGTTGGTCCTGGCAACATTTTCGGGCTGATGGGCTTCGAATAACGCTCTGCCATTCTCGCTTATGGTGTGGCCACACTCTTGAATTCCAAGACTGCATGGTCACTTTCTCTCCACCCATTGGGAATAAACCGGCCAAGAAAATACACCCCACCACTCCACTGGGATGCCTGATAGAAAATTTAAAGCCCTTTCACTTAATGCCACTTGTAAATGCACCCAGACTTATTTACTTTTGTACTGAAAAGTAGCCTAGATTCCCCTAGAAAATAATTCAAATTGGCCACGCAAACAGCTCTCTAGATCCCAATATTTTACGGGATGTTTCAAATTACTGCCAGCGAACAGGTCGATGGAAGGAGTTTTTTTCTATATCTCTGCTAAACATTCTGCTAAACAATCTTTCCCTAAATTTGTTTCGGTTCTCTTCCCACCACACTCAAATTCCCCCACCCCTGCCCCAGCTGCAACCTGTCTCAGCGCAGTGGGCTGAGCTGAGGCAGCATCTGCTCGAGACAAAATTACATCTCAAAACTTTATGATTTCTGCCAGCTGTTGGGAATATGTTTATGGAAGCCACCATCTTGACCGTGTGGCCTAGCTTTACCCACCATGGTTCTTCTATCTGCTTCATCAGCCATCTAGGCAGAAGGAGTCTAGCCAGCTTCTGCCGCCAACAAAACCTGTAATTCATTTACCTTTTGCCTTTTATTCTTTGTCTGTAATATCTTTTTTCTCTGACTATGTTATACATAGCTTCACACTCTAGTCCTTCTCAATTTACCCAGTCCTGTATAATATATCTGTACACTTGATTTCAACTTAACTTTATGTAAATGTAAGTTAACTTCATACAACTTAAATTCAACTGTTCTAAGTCTCAAATATTTCTAAATTATTATGTATCTTTAAATGGTGGTAAACATTTAAGGTTATAAATGTCTATTTCAAGCTAAGAAAATATTTATGCCAACCAGTCTTTCCTATAAGCTGTACATAAATGTTAAGCCTCTATTATCAAAGGGAGTATTTCTCTACCTCTTTGTCCTTTACAGTTATATGTCTAACCTACTAAGTTAAAACCATTTACAGTCAGGCTGCATGGCTCTGAGTAAAACATCCCCCCCACAGACTCTCAGCTTAGATCCAGTTTTCCAGATAAATTAATTAATTACAGGGATAAAGCTAGGATAAAGCCTAGCCACCTATGTGCTTAAGGCAAGTAACTAAAGAATATTTTGTATACTAAAGTATGCTAAATAGTCAGACAGCCCTAAAATGCTCAGAGATCTAGAGAATATGGCATTTAAAATATTTCATTAAAAAGCTTTTATAACAGAGAGACAGGCCAGTTGCTGGCACCACCCATTTTCTCCAAGAAGAGTGATAGACACTGAAGAAGCCACCCACAAAAGTGAACTAGCCACTGAAAAATCCTGCCTTGCATCTCAACTGCCGCAAAGGGCACTAAGAACTGTGGACAAAAGGGCAGTGGAGTCGATCTTCTCCACGTTGCTTGGGCCAATGCTAGGTAAGTATTCCAAAAGCTCCTAATCCACAGGTCTCATGCTATCAGTGCAAGGCAGATGTCTTTAAAGCCTCTAAGTTCAACAACTGTGGAGGACCTCAGGGTGGCTGTCCATGCTGCCAGCTAGTAAGTCCCTGTTACTCCCTAATCATTCAGGTAAAATTTTATCCATCTCAAGAACTCTGATGTTTTTGATGACTGGTAGCTTTGTCAGCTTACAGCAGCATCCAAGGCTCCGATTGTTACAAAACAGATTTCAAAAATGGAAATCTTAAGGTTGCTAGTATTCATAGCCTTAACATTAATCAATAAAGTTTTAATAAGCTATTAATCCAATTCTGAGGGAGTACTGAACACCATACTATGCCATTATTCGATCATAACTGTAACTATAAGCTCACAATTAAGGTTCTTTTCATTGTGCTAAGAATTTGCCAGTTGTGTTCATTCTTTCAGCTAAATCATATTAACATGAGTATGCTGATAAAGTGTCTAATATTTATGTTTCACAAACCCAAAGAGTCTTTGGGTTCCAGGGAGCAGAATTGGATCCATTTACAGGTCAGATTCACTCCAAATAATTATTACTCAACTTTTTCTTGGCCGTGTGACTTCCTAACCTGGTCCTGGGACCCCCTTGGAAGCCCCTCCCCCACTTTACTTCTCCCATTAAGTACTAAGACCTAAGAGACAGAAACTTAACCTTGTCCTCTGCTCTGCTAACATCTTGTCAGGTCTCAAAGAGATGCCAGAGCTCCATACAGTCAGGACTGCGATGAAACAACCAGCTACCAGGATGTGTCAGTACCCCAGCTTTCTCGGATCCCCCAAAGATGGTCTATGACCCCAAGTCAGCAGGAAGATGTCTTGAAAACTCAAAGTCCTTATTCCCTTCCCTGCCATGCAAAACTCCCACCTTATTAATAACAATAAGAGGTTGGAATGTTAGGAACTAGCAGCCAGCTGACCCCTGCCCCCAACGATGGTCGGGACACTTATGGCCTTGTCATGGCTATGTCAAGCTTTACCTAGCTGCCAGAAGACTCACTTATGCATGTGCAAGTCCCCCCTTTAAAAGCAAGCACACCCCTCTCTCTGGTGTCTCTCTCTCTCTGCTCCCCTCTTGATCTCTGTTTCTCTCTCTCTCTGCAGCAATGATATAATACTAAAAATAACAATAGCAATAAAAATAATGGTAATAATAATAATAGCAGCAATGATATAATACTAAAAAGAACGATAACAATAATAATAATAGTAATAATAATAACAATATTATTGTAAGACCCTCAGAATGAGGAGTCTTCCAGGTTCGGTCGATACCCCAAGTACTCAATGTCCAGTCCAGTTGCTGCAAAACGCAAGAGGCTTTAATGAACAGGAAACGTTTGCACAAATGGGCTCCTCCAGCATGCAGGCTAGAGAGAAGCCCTCTCCCCTGGGCCCAGGTGTTTTTAAAGGCAAACCCACAAGCTTAGGGAGGGGGGTGGGACCCTCTGTCCATTGAGTTCATGACCCTTGGAGGCCTGATGGTCTGCTATTAGGGTCAGCAGACCTTAGGGCCTCAGGGTGTGCTAATTAATCTTGTCTGGGCAAACCAGAGTTACAGCTATCTCTTTGTTTCCTAAGGACCCTATTTACCACCTGTTGACTCACAGGAAAGGAGGGGCAGAAAGGAGGGGCAGTGTGAATTCTTGTCATCTCAGGGCATGGTGAGATGAAGCTAGCAAATTCCAAGGAACAGATATTGGTTAGCTTTCCAGGTAAGACTGTCCTTCATTTAACTTCACTTTTTGGTCTTTCACTATTAATATTAATAACAATAAGCGGTTTTTAACACTGGAAATTCTGGGGCACAAAAGCAGGACGAGGACTTGGGGGACGCTGGGAAATGGAGTCCTGGCCGCTCAGAGCGCAAAACCGGAAGTCCCTTGCAGAAAAGCAGGACGTGCCTACACAGGATGCTGGGAAATGGAGACCTCGATCCTCGGAGCACGGAAGAAGTTTAGGAACTGAAAAGATGGAAACAAGCCTGGTTCATGATGGTAACTGTAGTTCGGAGGCCTTGAAGTCCAGAACCGGAAGTCCAAGGGTGAAAAGAAAGAAGTGGCCACACAGCATGCTGGGAACTGCAATCCCGGACCCTCAAAGATTGCAACCGGAAGTCCGTTGGTAGAAAAGCAGGAAGCAGCCTCAAAGCATCCTGAGAAATGCAGTCCTGGACCGCCAAAGATGAAAACAAGTCCCTGGGCAGAGAAGCAGGAAGCGGCCGCAGAGGATGCTGGGAAATGCAATCCCTGGCCTGAACGTCCAAACCCAGAAGTCTCTGGGCAGCATCCACGAACTAAAACCAGAAGTTTCATGCTGAAAAATCAGGAAGCCACAGCAGAGCACCTTGGGCAATGCAGTCCCGTTCCGCAACACATGAAAACCGGAAGTCCCTGGGCATATAGGCAGGAATCGACCCCACAGGATGCTAGTTGCATTTCCTTTGCAGTCCCTGGCCTGAACGTCCAAACCCGGAAGTCTCTGGGCAGCAAAGCAGAGAGCGAACGCATAGGATGCTGGGTAATGCAGTCCTGGCCACAGCAGTTACAAAAGTTCCTGATGGCCTCGGCTAAGGTCGGCTTTGGCTGCAATCTGCGAGCGGAAGTCCTGCCCCACCCACGATGATTGGCATGAGTCTCCGCTGCCGGGTTTCCCTTGCCAGGAAGTCCTGCCGGCTTGGGCCCCCCCATTCTCCACCTATGAAGATGGCAGACATGGCCCCCGCCCAGTCGCCCTGCACTCCTCCTGGCAGGGGGAGGGGCCTGCAGTGATTGACAGAGAGGGGCGTAGCCTGCAGTGATTGACAGCAGAAGGATCAGGAGGGGGGGAGACCTGGCCAAGGTGGGTGATTTCACTGGGGCCACACCCTACATCCCCATGGGTTTTACTGTCATGATCTGCACTGCCACGAACCGCCAGGGCTGCTGCCCTGTGGGCCCCAGCATTGCTGCTTGTTGACCTCAGAGTGTGGTAGGAGACTCCTGCCACGCCCACCTGGGGACGAAGATGGTGAGGGGAGGGAGGGGGGGAGAGGAGGGCACCTACTGCTCCCGGTCACCATTTCCTGTGAGTACACCGTCCTGACCAAGACCTGTCCGCCACAGAGGCCACACCCATACTTCGGCCACACACTCGGGGGCCCGCCCGTCCTGAATCTGTGCTTCCAGCTCTTGCACCTCCTTACCTGGGAGCTGCCTTGACCTGGCTGGAGGACAGGAAGGAGGGGCTGGCACTGCTGTAGGTGAGGGTAAGGCCCAGAGAGGGTCATTGACTGTGACCTTGGACCTGTAGGGGGCAGGCGAGCTTGGGCAGGGCTGCAACTAATGGGTGGGCCTGATGCTGAGCAGTGTGGATCAACTTAAAACCCTGTCGCCCATTTAAATATGTAAATGAGACTGAAGTGTTATGCAAAGGAAGCAGTAGTAATTGAGATTATGCAAATGAGCACGGTGCACGCAAATCTGTGAGACTGATTGGGGCTCACATTTGAATATGCAAATGAGAAAACCCGAGTTGTGGGAATGCACTTTAATATGCAAATTTATGGTGCTTTACATGCTTTTGCTATGCAAATGAATGCAAGTTATCCCATCTGTTTGGGATTTTGACATGCACATATATGCAGGTTATCTCATTTGGAGGTGTGGCTATGCAAATTAACCACTATGCAAATTAAAAGTACTGGCAGTTTCTGTACTTTCTTGTTGTCTTCTGAGTCTCCAGGCAGCATTTGAATATGCAAATCAGAGTGCTGGCAGGGGATGGGGCCTCCCCTGACCCTGCACCCAATGTCACCTGTCCATGTCCATCACAGGCATCTGATGGCAAAGCTGCTCCCTCCAATCCTGCTCATGCTCAACTTTATATAGAAATACAAAAGACACAAGACAGCCAAAACAACCCTGTGCAATAAACTTAAGGAGGCATCACAATCCCAAATGTCAAGCTCTATTACAGAACTATAGTCCTGAAAACAGTTGGTATTGGCACAAAAATACACAGAAGACCAATGGAATCAAATTGAAAACCTTGATATTAACCCACACACCTATGAAAACCTCATTTTTAACAAAGAAGCTGAAGTTATACAATGCGAAAAAAGAAAGCCTCTTCAAAAATTTGTGCTGATATAACTGGATGGTGGTGTGTAGAAGACTAGAGATAGAGCAATGTCTATTGCCATGCAAAAACTTAAGTCCAAATGGATCAAAGACATCAACATATATCCAGCCACACTGAACCACATAGAAAAGAAAGTAGGAGGTACACTTGGATGAATTGTTACAAGAGACCACTTCTTGAACATAATACCAGTTGCATAAAAAGTGAGAGCCACAATTAATAACTGGGGACTCCTGAAACTAAGAAGCTAATGTAAGGCAAAGGACACAGTCAACAAGACATAACAGCAGCCCACAGAGTGGAAAAAATCTTCACCAACCCCACATATGACAGAGGACTGATCTCCAAAATCAAAGATCTTGGGAAATTAGTCACCAAAACACCAAATAACCCTATTAAAAACTGGGGTCCAGAACTGAATAGAGAATTCTCAATAGAGGAATCAAAAATGGTGGAAAGACACTTAAGAATGTGCTCAACACGCTTTGTCATCAGGGAAATGCAAACCAAAACAACTCTTCGATACCATGTTACTTATGCGAGATGACTAAAATCTAAAACATGAATGACAGCTTATGCTGGAGAGGATGTGGATAAAGGGGAACACCCCTCCATAGCTAGTGGCAGTGCAAATATGTACAGCCAATTTGGAGATACCCATATTCCGGAAGAACCACCATACTGATCTCCAAAATGGCTGTACATATTTGCACTCCCATCATATGTGGAGGAGTGTCCATTTCTCTCCACATCCTCTGCAAGATAAGCTGTCATTGGTGTTTCTAATTTTAGCCCTTCTGACAAGAATAAGATGGTATCTCAGAGCTGTTTTGATTTTCATTACCCTAATGGCTGAGGATGATGAGCACTCTCTTAAATGTCTTTCAGCCAATTTGGATTCCTCTATTGAGAAGTCTCTATTCAGTTGTGTACCCCAGTTTTTTTTTAATAGAGTTATGTGGTGTTTATGTGATTAGTTTCCTCAATTCTTTGTATTATTCTAAAATCGAGAACAAGACAAGTTTGCCAATTCTCTCCACATCTCTTCAATATTGTACTTGCAGTTGTAGCTAGAGCAATAAAACAACAAAAGGATTTCAAGGAGATACAAATTGGAAAAATTAGTCAATCTTTCACTATTTTCAAATGATATGATAGTTTTCAAAAGTGTCTTGAAAAACTATACCAGAGAAGTCCTATGGCTGATAAACACCTTAAGCCAATTAGCAGGATACAAGATTAACTAAAAAAATCCATAGCTCTACTATATACAGACATTAAAAATACTGAGAAAAAAATCAAAGAAACATTACCCTTTACAATAGCCACAAACAACATAAAATATCGTGGGGTAATTCTAACTAAACAAGTGAAATATCTATATAGTAAGAATTTTGTGTCTTTAAAGAAAGAATTTAAAGAAAACACCAGAAAATATAAAGATCTCCCATGCTCTTGGATAGGTAGGATAAACATACTAAAAATAGCAATCTTGCCAAAAGCAATCCAGACATTCAAAGCAATTGACATCAAAATCCCAGCTCACATCTTCACTGACTATAAAAGATAATACTCAACTTTATATGAAAATAAAAAAGACCCAGAATAGCCAAAACAACCCTATAAAATAAAGGAACTTTAGCAGGCATCACCATTCCTGACTTCAAATTCTACTATAGAGCTATAGTCCTGAAAACAGTTTGGTATTGACATAAAAGTAGACAGTCCAATGGAATGGAATTGAAATACTGATATTAAACCCCTCACATATGAACACCTGATTTTTTATTAAACAGCTAACAGTGTACACTGGGAGGAGGAAAACACCTTCAACAAATGGTGCTGGCACAACAGGGTGGTAGTATGTAAAAGGCTACAGACTCATGTCTATCCCCATGCATAAAACTTAAGTCCCAATGGATCAAAGACCTCAACATAAGTCCAGCTACAGTGAACCTCTTAGAAGAGTACATGGTAGGTATTCTTGAAGGAAATGGTACAGGAGACTGCTTCCTGAACATAGCACCAGTAGCACAGACACCGAGATTGACAATTTATAAATGGGACCTGCTGGTACTAAGAAGCTTCTGTAAGGCAATGGCCATAGTTGACAAAAATAAAAAGGTAGCCTACAGACTGGGAAAAGATCTTCACCAACCCTACATCTGACAGAGGGCTGATGTCCAAAACACACAAAGAATATAAAGTTTCTTCATCTTGTTTTCCCAAAGTGAACAGCACCCCATGGCCAATGACTAACTATGTGTAGTATGTAGGTGAGTAATTAATTTTTTGACAATAGATACACAAAGAGAAATATAAAAAAAACCACACACTTTAAATTTTCCCCCAATGCACAATGCAAAGAAAAATGACAACTCTGGTCACAAAAGTCACTCTCACAGAGATTCCTTGTCACAAGTAACCACAGCTGTAAGAGTATGGTTTTTCCACCCACCGCCCGGTCTTCTCCCGCCGCCGCAGCGCCAGCCACAAATAACACAGGGAGACTCTGTATTTGATATTATACTGATGGTCAGGTGCTAGTTTCTTATCGGCTAGCTCTGTCTTAATTATTAACCCATTTCTGCTGATCTATGTATTTCTCTTACCGGGGAGCCGGCCAGCAAACTGCTTTCTCCAGACTCTCCATCTTGGCTCTTCCTTTCTACTTTCTCTTTCCTCCTTGTCTCTTAGTCCCTCCTATCTCCTTTCCTATTGGCCAACAGTGCTTTATTCATTAATCAGTATGAGAAACATATACAGAATAACATTTCCCATCACAGAGCAGATAGTTTTCCATAGATTACCAGTAATTTTCTAATTTTGGTTGGGAAATTATTTTAATACCATAAAATAATTCTCTGCATTCTTAATTAATTTAACTATAGAAGAAATATTATTATTGGTGAGGTTTTTTTCAATATTCCACAAAAGTATCTTATTTTCTGATGTGAAGACATCCTCATCTCCCACTGTAACAAACATAATCCATGAAACCTTTTCTTCTTGACAACTAATCTCCATGCATGTCTAACTTCTTTGTGTTATCACCATTATCACCAGTAATAATGTCATTCAGATGACTTATAGCTGTTGTCCACATTGTTTTCTTTATTTTTTCATATTTTTATTAAAATAAGAAACAATACAATCTTATTTTACATATCAATCTGAGTTCTTTATACCTACCATTTGTCCATGTTGCCCAGTGACACCTATATCATTCCTCCTTTTCTCCATAGAAAGGGCAAGGCTTTCTGTGGGGCACTCTTCCAGGACTTTCACATCATTTCTTGCAGGTCATATGGCCTCCACCATGGGTAGAGGCAAAGAAAATTTTCCTGTATGAGGAATGGGCTTCCATTATCTATTCATGCAGTAGGTATAAATGGTGTTCCTTTACCAGAGGCCCTATAGGCTGCTGAGGCCTCCTATATGCAGGAAGACCATTTCTGTCCTTTGCTGGTTTCTAAGTAGTCAATCTGGTTTCCATGCACTTCCCCTTGTTCACATCAGAAATTTCTATGGCTTTCGTCGGATGGTCTTGATCTGTTTGCTCATCACTCCTCCCTCTCTACAACTGGATTCCAGGAAGTAGGCTCAATGCTTATCAGTAGGTTCCAAATGAAATGAATGCTATGTATTTGAAAACATGATTGAGAGCAGTAGATTTGTTTCCAGATAGTTGGTAATACTAGGTGTTGCTGGTCCAAATTAGAGCAGAAAATTATATCTTGTACAGAAATGTTGAGTTTTGGTATCCTTTTATCACAGCAGCCAGAACAGAAAGTATGACATCTCCTTGATGAGAAGGAAACATTAGGGAAGCTTGGACAGAGATTGGGGATATAGAGTAGTCTAAAGGAGAAGGTTAAAACTTTTGGGCAATGGTAACACTCGCATCCTTGATATGATGTGTGTATTCCTAATGTGCAGAAAGGCATACCTCCATGGGCATTGTGGTATATCAGAGACCTATTTGGCTAATAGAATTTCAGAACTCTTGGAATTAAGGGGACTTCCTCAGTACAAGTTCATTAGAGAGGAGTTATTGCAGAATTTAGAATTGGGTAAAGGAGTAGAGGTTTAGGAACCTTTTTTACAGGAATTTCTCACAAGTCCTTCAGAATTAGTGGAAGACCAGGGCGTTCGAATAGGTTCATCCCTTTGGGGCCATTACAGAAAGCCTTTCTCTAGTCAGCCAACAAATGTACAGACAACCATGGGGAAGTGTTGGCCTGATTCACAAAAGCATTTGGCTTATTGGTAGTAGTGCACAGAGAATACCAGTTTCAATACGTCATAGGTGTTCTTCCTCTGGCCTTTCCAAAGAAAATATATCCATTGGCACCAAGCTCCAAAGATGGGAACCAAACAAGCTTTAAGGCCAAGACTTGCCAGAGTTGGGTCTCTAGGCCTGCAGCATTGGATGGATTCCAGGTGTTTGGGAAGGTGCAGTGTGGTGAGGTGAATGGGGTCACAGACCTCAAAGGGTCCTCTACTTCATAGTCCCTAGACAGTCAGATTTGGGTACCTGCCAGCCCTGTGAAAGTCAAGATTTTGCTCCTTGTGAGAGCACAGAGGGGCTCAATGTTAAATCCTCAGAAATCTCACACCAATCTGAATCATAATGGAGAAGCTTCAGAACCCAAATCATGGCCTTGGGTGCTAGTGGCTAAGTGTTCACCCAGCCTTGTCTGACAGCCACCCCAAAACCTTCAGAAATCCAGCAGCTATCTGTAAGGAGTAAGGTTTTTCCTCCTCCTGCTGGTCTTGTCCTGCCACCGTGCCAGCCCCAATTAACACACAGAGACTCTGTATTTGATATAATACTATTGGCCAATTACTTGTCTCTTATTGGCTAGCTCTGTCTTAAGTATTAACCCATTTCTGTTAACCTAAGTGTTTACACGTAGTTTCACCTTACCGGGGAGTGGGGCAGGCATCATATCTCCCCAGCCTCTCCATGTTGACCCCTCCTTACTACTTTCTCTTTTCTACTTGTCTCCTAGTCCCGCCTATCTTGCTTTCCTATTGTCCAACAGCTATCTACTTGAACCTGGCCACCAATTTGACCACTCCAACTGTTAGGCCTGCTTTAGGTCTGCTGCAATCTTGCTCCTAACCAAAACAATGCAGCCATGTCAAGTCAGCCAGCCAAGTAGCAGCCTCTCAGGCTGACCCAGTGCTGGAAGGGCAGTGAGATGGTGGTGTCACTGAGCTCAGGGCACAGGAGATGGGCAGATGAAACAGTTGTGAGGACAAGCCACATCAATAGGGTCTTATTCCAAGCACTGGCATAACACCTGGCAGAAGGTCAGATTAGTATGGACACAAGTCAAAGAGTAGACAACTGTGTGCACTTATGAGGAGTTGATATTTCAGGGACAACATTCCCATAGGTCTGATATTTAGAAGATAAAGTGGAAAGCCAGTGGGACCCTTGATACTACAGCCAAAGTTACCCCTCCCTCTGAGTTAAGGTGGAAGCTGTACTACATGATATGCATCAGGGGCCACCAAGGGGAAGGTGACATCCATGACCCCTTCCGAGGAAGCAGTCCTGCTCCCCAGTTTCCTAGATGTTGATACAATGAAACATCAAAAGAATAAACATTACATCTAACCTGCCCCTTTGCCAACCAGGGCCTGCACCCAAACCACAAACCTCATCACCTCCTAAGCATCACAAGGCAACCAATTTGAGCTACCTCCAGCACTCTCACAGTCTATCTCCAGCCCACAGCCTTGCACCACCACCACTAACCAGGAAACATTCAGGAAATTTGTCTTTCATTTCTCCAAGTCTGAAAGTCTCCCTCGAGATGGAATTTTTTGAGTCATTGACCTATAGATTAGCCCTCAATGGACTCAGGGGTTTCTGAAGAGATTGAAGTGGAATGAGGAAAGGTAACACAGAAACTGAGGTAGAATAAGCAATTCTTGCTTTGCACACCATGTTAACTGCAGAACAAACTCACCTCTGTCCTTCTCAGTGACTTCACAAAACGATCCAGGAGTCATCACAGGAAACCCTCATGGGGCCTTAACCATTTTCCCCCAGGGTTCCACACCCATGTAACAGAAACCACTGTGGGTTTTCATGAGATACGTGAATCTCCCTGGAATCAATGATATGACTCTGACTAAAACTTTGCGGGTTGAATCTCTTCAGAGTATTGGGAGCAGGGAGCCCTGTGAAAAAACATCTTTTTAGTCAACTTCAATGAGCTTTTTGTGCATCCTTGGAAAGACTACAGTTCTTGGAGACATTTAACAATTTATATTTTACTTTATGTGATGTGATGGAAAAATTAAAAATTAGGGTTAATGGCAAGAAGGAAAAACTACAAAGAACAAGAATCACTTCTAGTGGATAACTTCCTGATTTCAGAGTACAGACCCCACATGTTATTTTCATGAGATACAGGAAAAAAAAAAGAGAAAAGAAAACCTTGCAGTTGTTCTAATCAACCTTGATGCCCTTG
This sequence comes from Phodopus roborovskii, assembly GCF_943737965.1. Classification (NCBI taxonomy): domain Eukaryota; kingdom Metazoa; phylum Chordata; class Mammalia; order Rodentia; family Cricetidae; genus Phodopus; species Phodopus roborovskii. The sequence continues at coordinate 90,578 of NW_026126879.1, read as the reverse complement.
CAATCAAACTTTGTACTCTATGAAATGCTGTAACCTTGAAAACCCTATGAGCTGAGACTAGGGATGTCAAGCCTCCATTTCACTTTTGTTGCTAGGTAACTTAGCCTTCCAATAGAGTGAACTCCCAGACTGTTTTGTTCTTCCCAATTAAAACCTTTTGCTTTCACATTTGGGAATAACTTCATTGGACTTGAGGAAACCCGGGAGGTACAAAGTTTGTGGGCTCATCCCAGATTTCCTCCAACCACCCAGGACCTTTAATGCTGAAAGATTGAAATAGAGAAAGTAAAGACAACAAAAACCAGAGGAATGCTGGAAATAGAAAAACTGCGCAAAAATTGTGAACTACAGACACAAAATGACCAACAGAAAAAAAGAGATGAAAGAGAGAATCTCAGGCATGGAAGATAAACTAGAGGAAATAGATTCATTTACCAAAGAAAATCATAAATTCAACAAATCCTTAACGCAAAACATCCAAGAAATCTGGGACACCATGAAAAGGCCAAACCTAAGTATAATAGGCAGCGAGGAAGGTGAGGAAGACCAGCTCAAAGGTGTCAAAAACATACTAAACAAAATCATCAAGGACAACTTTCCCAACATGAAGAAGGACATGCACATGAAAGTACAAGAAGTATACTGAACACCAATTAGGCTGGATCAAAGTAAAAAAAAAAAAAAAAAAAACAAAAACCTAGAAATATAATAAGGAAAACACCTAAAACACAGAATAAAGAATACTAAGTGCAACAAAGGAGAAAGGACAGGTAACATATAAAGGCAAACCGATCAAAATTACAAATGACTTTTCCATGGAATCCCTCAAGGCCAAAAGGTCCTGGATAGATGTTCTACAAATACTAAGAGTCCACAGAAGCTAGACCAGGCAATTATACCCAGCAAAACACTCAATCATTATAGATGGAGAAAACAAGATATTTAATGACAAAGACAGATTTTTTTCCAATACTTACCTACAAATCCAGCACTACAGAAAGTTTTGGAAGGAAAACTCCCAACCACAGAAGTTAACTATGCACACAAAATGTAGGCAACAGATAATCTCCCTATACAAGAAACAAGGGTGATAGAGGTCAAATATATTCACAATACCACTGCCAACATCAAATCTAAAACAAACAAGCATCAAAAATCAATGGCCCTTACTCACCCCAAATATTAATGGTCTTAACTCACCTATAAAAAGACACAGGCTAACAGAATGGATACGAAGGAAGAATGCAGTCTTCTGCTACATACATGAAACACATCTAAGTTTCAAAGATAGACATTACTTCAGGGTAAAAGGTTGGGGAATATCTTCCAATCAAATGTACACAAGAAGCAAGCAGGCATGGCTATCCTAATATCTAACAAGTTAGACTTCAAACCAAAATTAATCAAAAGAGATGAGGATGCTCATTCAGTATTCATTGCAGGAGAAATCCTTCAACACAAAGTCTCAATTCTGAAAATTTATGCCCGAAATACAAAAGAACCCAGAGCAAACCAACTGCCAACATCAAACTGAAAGGAGAGAAGCTTAAGGTGATTCCTCTAAAATCACGAACAAGACAAGGCTGCACTCTCTCTCAATATCTCTTCAATATTGTACGTGAAGTTCTAGCTAAAGCTATAAGACAAGAAAAGGAGATAAAAGGGATCCATATTGGGAAGGAAGAAGTCAAACTATAACTATTTGAAGATGATAAGATAGCTTAATAAGCAACCCAATAAACTCTACCAAGGAACTCCAATAGCTGATAAACACCTTCAGCAAACTAGCAGGGTACAAGATAAACTCAAAATAATCAGTAGCCCTACTTTTTTCAGACAACAATGAGATTGAGAAAGAAATCAGAGAAACATAATACTTTACAACAGCCAGAAAGAACATAAAGTATCTTGGAGCAACACTTCCCAAACAAATGAAAGACCTATATAATAAAAATTTGTGGCTCTAAAGAAAGAAATTAAAGGAGATACCAGAATATGGAAAGATCTCCCATGCTCTTGAATAGGTAGGATAAATATAGTAAAAATGACAATCTTGTCAAAAGCAATCTAGAGATTCAATGCAATCTCCATTAAAAACCCACAACAATTCATCACTGAGCTAGAAAGGATAATAATCAACTTTTTATTGAAAAACAAAAGACCCAGCATAGCCAAAACAGCCCTGTACAATAAAAAGAACTTCAAAGGCATCACCATCCCTAACTTTAAGCTCTACTACAGAGCTATACTCCTGAAAACAGCCTGGAATTGCCACAAAAACAAAACAAAACAAAACAAACAAACAAAAAAAACCAAACAAACAACAACAACAACAAAAAAAAACAGGTAGAACATGGAATGGATTTCAAAAACCTGATACAAACCCACATAGGTATGAACACCTGATTTTCTACAAAACATATTAAACAATACAATGGGATGAGGAAATCATCTTCAACAAATGGTGCTGGCACATTTGGATGATGGTGTTTAGAAGACTGCAGATAGACCCAAGTCTGTAGTCATACACAAAACTATGGTCAAAATGGGTCAAAGATCTCAACATCAATCCAACCTCACTGAACCACTTAGAAGAGAATGTAGGAGGTACCCTTGAACAAATTGGTATAGGAGACTACTTCCTGAACATAACTCCAGGGGCACAGACTCTGAGAGAAACAATTAATAAATGGGACCTCTTCAAACTTAGAAGGTTCTGTAAGGCAAGGACACAGTGGAAAGACAAAATGGCAGCCCACAGACTGGGAAAAGATTTTATGTAAGGAGTAAGGTTTTTCTGCCTGCCACGGGTCTGGTCCTGCCATCACGCCAGCCCCAATTAACACACACAGATTCTATATTTGACATAATGCTATTGGCCTGGTACTAGTTTCTTATCTTCTAGCTCTGTCCTAAGTAATAACCCATTTCTGCTGATCTATATACGTTCATGTGGTCTTCTTACTGAGAAGCATACCGGCATTCTGCTTTCTCCAGACTCTCCATTCTGACTCCTCCTTCCAACATCCTCTTTCCTCCTTGTCTCTTAGTCCCTCCTATCTTCCTTTCCTATTGCCCGATATTTACAAAATGGCATCTCCCATCAATTTTCAACAATACTACATCAGACAATGGGCTGATCTCCAAAATATACAAACAACTCAAAAAACTAATCAACAAAACACCAAACAACCATATTAAAAAATGGGGTACAGACCAGCAGAGAAACTACGATACAAGGTGTATTCTATGAGATTCATATAAAGACAATCACAGAACCAGGAATGGACAAGTCCCCCAGACCTCAGGGGAAGTGTTGGGGGGCAGCAAATGGAGAGAGTAGTAGGAGAAAACGAGGGGGAGGAAAGGAAAACATGTGCGACCAGGAAGATTGAGACTGGCTAGGAATAGCAGACAGGAAAGAGAGACACAAAGAGAGAGAGAGAACATAAAAGAGGGAGACAATATTGGTTTGGTGATAAAATCGAACACAAAGAAAGGTCTAGAGAACTACAAGACATCTCCCAACTAACAATTTGAGCTTCCGTGGAAAGGCTACCATAAATGCCATTCCCAGAGAGTGAGATCAACCACTAACTTATCCATGGAGCCCTCAATTAATGCCTGTTGGAAACAGGAGCAAAGACCCATACATAAACACTAAGTCGAAGTAGAACCCAGATGCATGTCGAGAGGACAAGACCAGGTGGCAGAAACACATAGAGACAGCTTACCTGAACAAGGAGCAGATAACAGGCCACCAGACTGATAGCTGGGAAGCCAGCATGGGACTGAATCAGGCCCCTCTGAATATGGGTCTCAGCCAGAAGGACTGAGCAGTCTAAGGAACATCAGACAGTGGAGCCAGGATGTATCCCTGGTACACAAAAGGACTTTGCGAACACATTCCCCATGGAGGGATAACTGCCTTAATCTAGAGACAGGAGAAAAGCCCTAGTCCCTCCTTCACATGACCTGTCAGATCCACATGACCCCAACTGGATGGCATTCCCCTACATATGGAATTGGGGTGGGGGGATGGGAGGGGAGGGTCGTTAGAGTGCATGTGAGAGGGCAGAGAGAGTAAAAGGGAGGGAAGGAGGGAGGGGGAAGGAAGAAAGAGAGGCAGGGAGGGAGAGGGAACTGGGATCGACATGTAAAATAATAAATTAAATTAAAAAATGCTTTGACTCCAAAATTAAGTTCAAGGACATGTTACTGGGGAAAAGGATTTCTATTATTGTTTCCACAGAAAATGAAAAGATGTGCATTCCTTCCAGACTAATGTAGTTTGATCAAGCCAGACCACCTGATAGAGAATACCAGGTGATCCTACATTCAAAACAGATGGACAAAGCAGCCTTACAGACTACAGGCAGGATTTCTTCATCTTCATAGAATCCCCCATGACAGTGCCTCTTACCAGCAGGAAGTAGTTTGGAAAGAACGACACCCAAATCCCAAAATATTGTCTATAAATGTTTGTTATTATTTAAATGGACTTGGTTATATAAAATGAAAAAAAAAGAATAGAATTGTTGATTGAAAAAAAATATATAAAATCAAAAATAAAAATGGGGTACAGAACAGAAGAAATAATTCTCAATAGAGGAAACCAAAAAAGCTGAAAAACACTTAAGAAAATGTTCAACATCTTCAGCTATCAGGGAAATGCAAATGAAAACAACTTTGAGATACCATCATACTCCTGCCAGGATGGCTAAAATTAAAAACACCAAATGACAACTTATAACAAAGAAGATGAGGAGAAAGGGAACATTCCTCCACTGCTGGTGGGAGTGCAAACTTGTACAGCCATTTTGGAGATAAGTATGGTGTTTCCTCAGGAAAATGAGAATTAGTCTACCACGAGACCCAGCAATCCCCCCTTAGACATACACCCAAATGATCCATATCCCGGCAACAAAGACATCTGCTCAACTATGTTGATAGCAGAATTATTTTTAATTGCAAGAAACTGGAAACAACCTAGATGATCCTCAGTTGAAGAATGGATAAGAAGATGTGGCACATCTACACAATGGAATGCTTGCTACTCTGCAGAAAAAAAAAAAAATAATGGAATTTGAAATTTGCAGGCAAGTGAATGGCTCTTGAAACAACCATCCTAAATGAGGTAACCCGGTCACAAAAAGATGAACATAGGATGTAATCGCTCATATTTGGATTTTAGACCTAGAGCAAAGGATCGCCAGTCTATAATTCACACCACCAGAAGAACTAGGATACAAGGTGTATTCTAAGAGATTCATATAAAGTCGCTCAAAGAAGCTTGATGGGACAAGTCCCCCAGAGCACATGGGAGGTGGGGGTGGTCAATGAATGTAGAGAGAACTAGGAGAAAGTGAAGGGAAGGAGAGGAAAATAATTGCGACCAGGAAGATTGAGTCAGGGTTGGAATACAAGACAGAAGAGAGAGAGATTGAGAGTGAGTGAAAGAGAGAGAGGGAGACAGAAAGAGAGAGAGAGAGAATAAAAGAGGGAGCCAGTATAGGTTTGAAGAGAAAAGGGAATCTAAAGAAAGGTCTAGAGACATACAAGACTGTTGCCAACTAACAATTTGTGCAACTGTGAAAAGGCTACCATAAATGCCCTTCCTGGATAGTGAGATCAACAACTAACTTATTCACCATCATGGGGCCCTTCTATAGTGCTGTTGGAAACAGAAGCAAACACCCAAACCGAAACACTGAGTTTAACTAGAATCCAGATGCAGATGGACAGAACAAGACCAGGTTGTAGAAACACACAGAGACAGCTGACCTGAACAAGGATCAAATAACAGGCACCCAGACTGATAGCTTGGAATCCAGCATGGTACAGACTCAGTCTTCTCTAAATATGGGTCTCAGCCAGAATGACTGAGCAGTCCTAGGGACTGCAGACAGTGGAACCAGGATGTGTTCCTCATGCACAAAAGGACATTGCACACACATCCCCCATGGAGGGTACTCCCTTAACCTAGAAACAGGAGAGAAGCCCTAGTCCCTACTTCAAATGACTTGACAGATCTACATGACTACACATGGATGGCAATGTCATACATTTGGAATTGGGTTGGGAGCTGGGAGCAGAGGGTGGTAACTGTGCATGTGAGGGGGAATAGCGTGTAAATGGGTGGGTGGGAGGGAGGGAGAGGGAAATGGGATCAACATGTGAAATAAAAAATCAATAAGTAAATTAAAAAATAAAATAAATACTCCCAGGCCAGAATCTTACAAGCTGCTGATAAACAGACCAGGCACCAGGCTCCTCCTGGTACAGAAGTCCTAAGCCATGCTCATCCAGGATCCATGCTGGGTTTCTGAAGGCCTAGGTGCATTGGGCCACCTGGTGGGAGGTCAGAGAGGAGAGGAGTTCTGAATCCCTGGGGGCTAATGACAGAACCAGCCCCTTGCCCAGCCCTCCTCTCCTCAGGTGGCAGTGACTGTGATCATAGGGAAAGGGGTGAGGGTGAGAGTGGGGAGGAGGAGGATGAGGGGTGTTGGGGAGAAGAACTTTGGTAAAGATTTTTGTGTCCACTAAAAAAAAATAAAAATAACAAAATATATGGTAATTAGAAGTGATGGCTATGTGCAGACTTGTTACAATCAGTCTGAAGCAAAGAAGACAGAATAAGATAACAGTGGTCTAGTAGACAGGTCAAGTGGCCTGCAGATTTATAGGTCAACGCAACTCATCAAAGCAGAACAGAGACCATCATAAGGAACTTCAGGTGTTATGAGTATGATTCCATTTCTCTGGGCAATAAAAGTAGAACAGGAAAAAGGATTGGCGAGATCCAGAAGAGTTGAAAAGAGATAAAAATAAAATTATAATACTGAAAGATAACATAAAAGAAGATCTGGTGTAACCCACAAAATCCATAAAAGGGGCCAACAGTTAAGAGAGCAGAGGGTGCAGAGAGGCTCAGGGGAAAGCACCATAGCAAGAAGGTAGAGTCAGGAATTAAATAAATAAATAAGATTTCACTTCAAGCATGCATATCTGGGTAAGAGTCACTGATAAGAAAAAACAGAAAGAGAAAAGGAGAGATATTTCTATGCTAGGGATGTCTGAGAAAATCGAGAGAGACTAAAGGTAATGTAAAAAGTTATGGAGGTTCAAAGAAAAGTCGTCAAATGTCGAGAAAGATGTAAACTGTTTCCTGAGGGCTCTCATATCTACAAATACAAACTTAAGATTAGTAATATGAGTTAAAATTTTTGACCATACCAGGTTAATGGTTTAAAAGTTCTGTTTATTTCTCCCAAGAAAAATATATGTACTTGCTAAAAAGTTCTATCAGTGTTTCCTGTTAGAAACCTGTTTATTGTAAGACTAGAGCTAAAACAAAAATGGTTTAAACATTTTTGCTGTCTAATGATAACAGCCCCAGCTCAAAATTTACTCTGAGCACTGGTCATTAAATTCAGATTATCAGAAAATCAGATGTCCTTTTAATGTAGATGACATTAATTCTGTTTTATGTCGAAAGCTGTTAAACATTGAAACTAGTTAAAATGTTACAATTATAAACACTGGAAATTAACATAAACTTAACAGGCACCAAGGTGACAATGGGTTTAAAGACATAAAGGGTCCGAAAAATATTTGATATTATAAGAAGCCATTACAGGATGTTTAATTGTTTTATAAAAAAGTTTTTAAATGTTTAAATTCAGAAGGTTGCATTATATTTGTGGTTTATTACATTGTTAATATTTGTACTTAAATTAAAGGGCTAAAATTTAAGATCATAACCATAAACTGTATATACTAACCAAAAGTTGAAAAGCTCATTTTTTTTTATGATACAGAAGGCAATCCATCCTTGTTTTTCCCAAATTTGGTAAGCATAAGTTAGTTAGATAAACTGAATCACATAGCTGTTTTATGTTTCCCTAAAAGGAATTTCAAATTAAAATCAGTATTTTTAAAGCTAAAACTGACAATGCAAAGTTCTAGTTTTATGAAATCTGGTAACTATTATAAAATGTTAAGAAACACAAGTTACCAGCCATCCTTATAGATTATCCTTTGGTTATAGTCAAACTAATTATTAATGATTAATAACAGGAATAAAACTCACTCTGTCTCCTATACATATTCTAAAAGTTTAAGCTTAAATCAAGTAACTGAAAACCAAGTTGTCTATTAAGATCTACCTAGAAAGACTTCTAATACTACAGAGATCTGTAGAATAAGATATTTAAATATTAACTAAAAAGCTGTAATAATTTCAGACAAAGAATCACAGAATCTAACAATGATGAAATGTCTCTAAAGAACATAGTGGGGCAGCATGGATTGTGATGACACTGACCAGGGAGCAAGATGCTGAAACACAATGCCTGAAGCATGATAGGACCCAGCTCAGACTGTGTAGAGGCTGCAGGGTACTGGAAAATTGTCTGCACCTTTGCCTAGACAAAATAAGTTCAGACTTTTCCAATTCCAGGTTCCACAGGGGGAAAAAAATCTCACATTATGTACTTGGTGAAAAATTTCTCCCCTCAATGCCATAGAAAATTGGTTTTGGGTAAGAATATAAGGAATGGTCCCTGTGGTTTTTTTAATAGATTCAAAAGTAACATATAGTTTATCCTTCTCAGATCTCTAATTCTATTGATGGCTTGGCTAACCAAAACTTTGTGAGCTTGGCAATAAAGGCAGCCTTGATAAGGCTCCTAAATAATGATTTAAAAATATAAAAATATATGTCTTTTTTGAACATTTATTTATTAATTATGCATACAGTGTTCTGCCTGCATACATGTCTGCACACACAAAGAGGATACCACATCACATTACAAATGTTTGTGAGCCACAATGTAGTTGCTGGGGATTGAACTCAGGAATTCTGGAAGAGCAGCCAGTACTCTTAACCTCTGCCACATCTCTCTAGCCCAAGGCATATACTTCTTAAAGATATAAAAAATTAATTTACAATATAAAAATTCAGAGCTTATCTTTTAATCAAGTTCTGATAAGCTAATCTAGCAGGGACTCCCAGCTGTTTAGTCACAAACTCAAAGTTGTATGATTTATATTGGGTGTCATCAAAGTGTAAATATGAAGGGTGTTTCATTAGGCCAAAGGCACCACTGACCAATCTATACATGGATCGCTCTTGACAGAAGAAAAAGATTCTAATCCAAAACTGTAAATTTTGCTAGGACTCAAAGGCATAAGTTCATTCCTGCTGTTTTATAGATACTCAAAACCTACTTTTTCTACAAATTGGATTTCAGCACAGATTGGTGATGATATTATATCTAAAACTTTTATGTCCTTTTATATAACACAGTTCATATAGGCTTCAGAGGATCAAATGTCATAAAGCTTTTATCCACTTTTTACATGTCAAAAGGACTGCAGATAAATACAGCCATCCTGAGGATAGAATTTTCTCCCTGGTCTTGCTGTCTTTCTTGATCACCAAAGGTAAGGAACTAAGAGTTCCAATTAAATATATACATTTTAACCTTTGTTCCCAGTTTACACATGTCTCAGATGATTTGTGCTTTTGGCAGATGAGTATCAGTTGCTGACTACAGCCTGCTCCTCTCTAGTGGTCTCCCTACTTACTGTGAACTAGCCCAGCCAAGGTGAATCTTCAACAGTGTCTATAAACTGATGCCTCTGATTAATGGTCCATTTCCTGAATCCCCCTTCCTTTTGTTGGTATTGCCTAGCATTTTAGCCTACTTGCACCTAAGAAAACACTGCAAAATTAAGCAGGAAGTATTACAGGCATGTCCCTGGCACAACAGTGTTTTGATTTTCAAATAGTTGTCACCTGGAGTTCTATAGCCTATAAAGCCTCCTTGAGCAGCTTGTTACTATTATGCCTACTGGTTTCCTCAACTTCCAAGGAAGTTGGAACTCCTGGCTGCAAAAGCAAAAGGATTTTACTGGTAGAAATTAAATGAGCTAGGACCTCACTCTGTCAGAAAAGTAAGGTAGTGGCTTAAAATTGTGAGGGGTTTATAACAGGGTTAACAGAAATGGAAAGTTGAGACCACTAATCTCAGTTCACAAAGTTTCTAAGATACAGGCAGTTCATAGAGTACAAATTTATTTACAAGGTTATCATGGAACTAAGTTAATATTATCAATCATTTGTTTAGGCAAGATTGATAAGCACAACTGAAAGTTTGGGTTTTTTTTTCTTTGTTTTTACTTCTTCTCCTGAAAACAGGATGTGGATTCTGTACTCTGTAGTCAGGGATTTATGTATTGGCAGAAATTCTTGTTCTCATTATTTTTTCCTTCTTGCAATAAGCACTAATTTTATAACTTTTAGTTATTAATTTTTCCATCACATTACCTCTTTGCAACAAACATTAGAGGCCCAATTTTTGGGCCTCCAATAGGTAAAAGACTTCTAGTGTTTTTTGGTGTACAGGTTACTCACATTGCCTCCTATGTTTAGGAGTTTAATTTTGTTTACTTTTGATATAGCATCTCAACCAGGGAAAAGGTGAAATGTATTCTTTTCCTGTACTACTTCCTGCTTAACTGAATACTCTCTCTCCTAAAAAGTCACACTATGGAACAAAAGACAAATAAGACTCACAATTAGTCATCAAAAGGTGAGTTTGCCATTGATGACTTCCTTCATGAAGGTGATAATCCATTTGTTAGAGTTGACTTTGTGATTATTGAATTTCAGTCCATCTCTTTTGAGGCATCCACCTAACATTAAACATGTGATATCTTTTAAAAAGCCTGCATCCACAATGACAGTTCACCATTTAAACATGTTACTACTCTGCTCTGTGATTAAATAACTGATGAACCTGGGAGTTTCCCACAATCATGTGGGAGTCAAAAGAGAGTCAATTGTGTGGAGTATGGCAGACCATTTCATCCTCTGATTATGTTGTTATTTGATTATTAAAATAGGACATTAGATAATCCATGATCAGTGGATTCCACGATGTCGGAAACAATTATTATGGACAATCTAAATATCAATTTTGATGATTAAGGATTTTGAGCAGTGTCTTCTGTTTCTTTCAGTCATTTTGGATTCCTCAATTGACTGTTCTCTATTAAGTCCTGTACACTGCGTTCTAATATGGTTATTTAGAGTTATTTATTGTTGATGGTGTACCATGTTAATGCCCCAACAGAGTTCATTAGATGAGATTCCATGATCAGGTGATTATTCAGTTATTCCATTTTTAAAATCGGTGGTCAGTGTCCTTCATGTGTCAGTTCTGTTGCAACCTCTCAGAAACTGATGATGCGAAACAGTACAGTTTTTTTTAAAATCGTGTAATCATTCGATTGTTAAAAACCTACTATTGCGTAATCAATAATCACTGTATAAGGCAGTGTCTCCCATTCTCTGGCCACTGCTTCTGGTACCGATCTACTGCTGTGTCAGTGCCACAGCACCCAAATGATGGATGACACCATCATTACTTACGCAATCAAATAAGTTAATAATTGGATAGTCTTCCATATATAACTTTCAAATATGGTACCAAACTCCAGTGATTGTCATGGAAGTAGTACTTAGATAATTAAATAATGCCACGTGATTAAATCCCGTGGAGGTTTTCCCTGACTCCAGTCAAGAAGAACAACATCTTCATCGATTTTAGTAATTAATATATAATGAAAAATGATTAAAAAATGACATGAATAAACATTAAACAAGTGGATGGTGTTTTATGCCTGAAGCCTAAAGGACTGCTCAATACTGAAGAGACATTGAGTTCTTAATCATAGATTTGAACAAAAAAATGAATGAATAGAGATAATTTCTCATAATTCACCCCTACAGAGATAAGGAAATGATATCAACATAGATTTAAATGAAGGAAGGAAGAAAGAAAGAAAGGAAGGATGGAAGGAAGGAAGGAAGACAGAAAGAAAGAGAGAGAGAGAGAAAGAAAGAAAGAAAGAAAGAAAGAATTCACAAGATACAATTTAACACCAACAAGGTGGATCCCAGACTCCACTCTTCCTGGAGTAGAAAAAGACAGATTTGAATAATGAAATATTCAGATAGTTAGATGGTCTGTCACACTTGAGTCACACAAGGTTGCGCCAAACTTCAGGGATCACAGATTATATAATGAAAGAATTTAATAATTACATCTTTAAAGAAGTAAGCCATTGACCTTTTTTTGTATCATCAATTCGTGGGCAGACTTGCCAGGTATGAAACTGTATGCTGTCATCACGCATTTTTAACATGCCATCAGTTAATCGTCAGATAACCATACTGTCTTGCCTGATGAATTCTGTTTGCCTGACATCATCACAAGGACCTGAATCTCTGTTGTGGTGTGGCAGTATGTGAGATAATGGGCCCAATCCTGGTGTAGCAGTAGTAGCCACAATGTTGATAACAGCTGAAAAGATGGCTACAGCAGGGGCATCACCAGCATAGCTGAGAGAGAGAGATGTTCTTCCAAGTTCTGAGTCGTCATCCTTTTGCCAGTTCTCAGTGATGGTGCCGATCTCCTAGTGCCACTCCTTCTTCTCATGGTAGAACACAACCGATGTGAAGATGTGGAGGAAGTGCAGATAGTCAACACCCAGACCACCATTCCGGTCTTGGTGACATCTTTGCACTTCTCGGTTGGCACCGTGCAACCTTCAGGACTCAATCAGTAATACCTAACTGTCACAATAAATAGGTGATGTAGCATTTTACTGGCAGGAAAGCATGTTCAAAATCCAGGCATGAAGGATGTCATCATCGTCAGTTGAAAAAATGAATTCTAAAATGTGATGATATTGCACATTAATTCCACAAGAGGAAGCTTTACAGGTCTCTTCATGGAATGGTGGATTATTGTTTACATTACTATACAAATATTTACATTATCTCGGGGATTGAAACAGATTGTCAATTTATATACATTAATTATGTAATTAGATGATCTGTGGCACCAGATTCCAGGTGTCATGGACGATATAATCATTGTTTTATATAATTAAATAATCAAATGAGTGCATGTAACATCATCCACTTCTCTGAGGTGGCTCCAAACCAGGCTCATGAACGATGCTGTCGTGGTTAATTTAAATATTTAAACTACATAATTGATATTAAGATGGTCTATAATAATTGCCTCCCACATCACGTCACCACAATCCACTGATGATGGATTATCTAATGTCCTATTTTAATAATCAAATAACAATAAAATCAGAGGATGAAATGGTCTGCCATACTCCACACAATTGAGTCTCAGTTGACTCCCACATGATTGTGGGAAACTCCCAGGTTCATCCCTTATTTAATCGCAGAGTTGGGTAGTACCATGTTTAAATGCTGAACTGTTATTGTGTATGCAGCGTTTTTAGAAGATATCACATATTTAATGTTGGGTGGCTGCCTCAAAAGAGATGGAGTGAAATCCAATAATCCCTAAGTCTAATGTAACAAATGGATTATGACCTTCCTGAAGGAAGTCAACAATGGCAAACTCACCTTTTGATGAATAATTGTGAGTCTTATTATCTTTTGTTCCATAGGTTCACTTCTTAGGAGGGTGAGTATTCATAAACAGAAGACTTTGAACTGTTTCTCCACAGACTACCTTCTCTGATGATTAGGTAACCTTGAATTTGGTTATCACGGTAAATAAAGATCAGGATAAACAAATAGGCCGAATAGATGTTTATTCAGGGAGAAATAACTTACAACCTAGACAGATAAACACCAGGAAATTCAACCTGATCCTCTCCTGTCCGAGTCACACCAGAAAGAGAGCGCCTTCCTGACCCCCTCTGACCTCCTTCCACAGGTCACTTTGCCCATTGCTCCACCCACAAAGGGCATGCTCAGTACCACAGGACTATCTCACTACAATTCCCCTTTTATTCTAAAGAAAAGATTAAGGTTGTTAGTTGGGAGCAGTCTTGTAGTTCTCTCGACCTTTCTTTGTGTTCATCTTTATCTTCAAATCAATATTGGCTCACTCTTTTATGTTCTCTCTCTCTCTGTCTCTCTCTCTCTTTCTTATCTTCCATTCCTAACCAGGCTCAATCCTCCTGGTCGCACATGCCTTCCTCTCCTCCCCCTCATTTTCTCCTACTTCTCTCTCCATTCGCTGTCCTCACCCACTTCATCTGAACTCTGGGGGACTTGTGCCTTCCCAGTTCTGTGAGGAATTTATATGAATCTCTTAGAATACACCTTGTATCCTAGTTCCTCTGGTGATGTGAATTATAGGCTGGTGATCATTTGATCTATTTCTAAAATCCATATATGAGGGAGTACATAATGTGTTCCTATTTTTGTGACTGGGTTACCACATTCAGGATGGTTTCTTTAAGTGCCATCCACTTGCCTGCGAATTTCAAGATACCATTATTTTTTTCTGCAGATTAGTATTCCATTGTGTAAATGTGCCACATTTTCATTAACCATTCTTCAATTGAGGGGCATCTAGGTTGCTTCCAGGTTCTTGCTATTACAAATAGTGCTGCTATGAACATAGTTGAACAGATGTCTTTGTTGTATGGATGTGAATCCTTTGGGTATATGCCTAAGAGGGGGATTGCCGGGTCCTGTGGTAAACTAATTCCCATTTTCCTGAGGAACCGCCATACTGATCTCCAACATGGCTGTATGGGTTTGCACTCCCACCAGCAGTGGAGGAGTGTTCCCCTTTCTCCACATCCTCTCCAACATAAGGCATCACTGGTGTTTCTAATTTTAGCCATTCTGGCAGGGGTAAGATGGTATCTCAAAGTTGTTTTGATTTGCATTTCCCTGATAGCTAAGGATGTGGAGCATTTTCTTAAGTGTCTTTCAGCCTTTTTGATTTCCTCCATTGAGAATTCTTTCTTCAGTTCTGTACCCCATTTTTAATAGGGTTATTTGGAGTTTTGTTGACTAGTTTCCTGAGTTCTTTTTGTATTTTGGAGATCAGCCCTTTGTCGTATATAGGATTAGTGAAAATCGTTTCCCAGTCTGCGGGCTGCCGTTTGGTCTTGTCCACTGTGTCCTTTGCCTTACAGAAGCTTCTAAGTTTAAAGAGGTCCCATTTATTAATTGTTTCTTTCAGCGTCTGTGCCCCTGGATTTATATTCAAGAAGCGGTCTCCTATATCAATTTGTTCAATGGTACCTTCTACTTTCTCTTCTAAGAGGTTCAATGTGGCTGGATTGATGTTGAGGTCTTTGATCCATTTGGACTTGAGTTTTGTGCATGGCGACAGACATGGGTCTATCTGCAGTCTTCTACACACCCTCATCCAATTGTGCCAGCACCATTTGTTGAAGATGCTATCTTTGCCCCATTGTATAATTTTAGCTGTTTTGTCGAAAATCAGGTGTTCATAGGTGCGTGGATTAATATCAGGATTTTCAAATCGATTCCATTTGTCTACAAAATTCCATTGGCTTAATACAAAACTATATACAAAACAGTGAATAACAAGTGTGCTCTAAGAAAAGGAAAATCAAGAACAAAATGACCTACATATCTAGTCCTAGGGTGAGGGCATAATGGAGTTTACAATAGAGTTGTCCTACGCTGGAAAACATAAGTCTAGTACCTAATATATCTAACTAGGAAGAGAGACTAATAGTTGTGATAGTTTAATCTTCAACCTCATCAAGACCTGAGAAGGAAATTAACAATACTAGAGTAGACTAGAAATGTGGATGGACAACTTCCAAAAGGGGCAGCAAGGACAGAAACAGCAAGCCACCTGAAAAGTCACCCTAGTACTCACAGCCACGTTGGTACACCCGGATTTGGCTAAGGCCAAGAGAACTTGACAGACCACAACAACAGCAGGGAGGTAGAATGGCTATCTTACCCTGACTTGGCAAGGTCAAGCAGTCTTCTATATTTGTCTCCTGCAAGCACATAGGACTGAATGTCCAAATCAGTGGTCAAGGTGGGGGCAATTCTTTGCCCAACAGGCCATTAGCTGAGGCGAGATTGAACTCCAGCAGGAGCAACAACAGTGTCCAACATATTTTCGGGAAATTCCACGGTGCTGTCAGAAGCAACAGTGTCTCATGTCAATGCAGTAGTAATATTAAAACATTTAAATGCCATGTTCTGCATGTCTATGAAGTGATTGAAGTTTAAGCATCTATATCTGACTAATCTCATAGGTACAGGAAATATGAGTGAAGATAATCTGTAATACTCGGGAACTTAGCTAAAAAGACTGATTAAAACTTTCCTGAGTAAAGCAGGAACAAATACTCAAACAATATAACTATGTACATATACATACATATAAATCCCTAAAATAGAGGTAGAGTATAAGTGTCAAGACAAGAGGTAGAACTATAAAGGGCAGGAAGATAAATATCCAAAAATTGTATCAATATACAAAATGTCTTGAACACAAGAAAAGTATACATAAATAGAATATGGTAAAAAAATAATGTGCATAAAATATTATAAGTGGAAACATTTAACACAATATAACAAAATATAAACTTAATTTTACATAGCTTACCACATAAGAATACACAACAATGTAAGCTGTAAAATACTATCTCATTCTTACTCAAATTCTCAAGAAAATAGGCTAATCTACCTATATCCCATCTAAACCATACCTTTACCAACCGTTCCCTATTCCTGTCTAAAAGATAAACCCAAGTGTAAGCATCACCCAATCCCAAATAACTAAAACCAACCCAAAGACGATGACTATTATCCCAAAATTCCAAGGGTAGGGAAAGGGGGCGTAGTCATATTAAGATTACTTCCTGCTGAAATGGGACAATGATTGCTCCAATGTATCTTGTAGGAAGAAAATTTTTAGCAACCAAATTTCTCAACAGAACTGGCTGTGACATATGTAGTTAGTCACTGTGTGGCAGAAAATTCTTGACTGTAGTTCTATTTGAAACTGGCCAGGGTGTAATAAAAAATACAAAAAGGAGAGTCTATCAACTACTTAGAATATAAAATAGGTCTACAGAAAATTAGACCACAAAAAGTACAGATCAGAAGAGATCGCTACCAGACTCTTAATGATCTTCAAAAATTACTAGGAGAGATTTCTCAACTGCAAACCATAATTGGAATGGAAGGGCATGATTTGAAAAACGTGAAAATGGCCCTAAAAAGAGGTAAGGACTTGAATAATCCACGAATACTATCAGCTGAAGCTGAGAAGGAATTAAAATGGGTGGAAAGGAGGATACTAGAAGCACATGTGGACCATGTGGATCCAAACCTAGACTGTATTCTGGTTATATTACCATCTAGAGAATATCCTTCAGGGATTTTGATGCAGAGAGAAGATATCATATTAGAATGGATATTCCTACCACATAAACAAAATAAAAAACTAAAAACATATATATAGAAAAGATCTCTGACTTGATTATAAAAGGTAAATTAAGACTTCGTCAGCTAATAGGAAGGGACCCAGCAGAAATTATAGTACCTTTAACTAATGAGGAAATTTCTTCCTTATGGAAAGAACAAATATTGGCAGAGAGCTTACAGTAATTTTTGGGAACAATTAGCAACAACTATCCCAAAACTGAGAGAATCAAATTCATAAAGAAAACGATTTGGATTCTTCCACGCATTGTAAGAAAAACACCTATTTCTGGAGTGCATACATTCTACACTGATGCAAATAAATCAGGTAAGGCAGGATATAAATCAGAAAATATTAACAAAGTGGTTCAAAGCCCTTACAATTCTGTACAAAAGGCAGAATTGTATGCCATTCTCATGGTACTTATGGATTTTAAAGAACCCCTCAATATAGTTACTGACTCTCAATACTCAGAGAGAGTCGTTTTACACATTGAGACTGCAGAATTTATTCCTGACAATACAGAATTAACTTCATTGTTTATACAGTTACAAGATACTATGAGAAAGAGGACTCATCCTATATATATAACACACATCAGATCCCATACGGGTCTGCCAGGTCCTCTAGCACAAGGCAATGATGAAATTGATCGTTTATTGATAGGAAGTGTGCTAGAAGCCTCAGAGTTTCATAAGAAACACCACGTGAACAGTAAAGGTTTAAAAAAGGATTTTTCTATCACTTGGGAACAAGCCAAGGAAATAGTAAGGAAATGTCCTACTTGCTCATTCTATAACCAAACTCCTTTACCACCAGGCAGTAACCCTAAAGGTATAAATAGAAATAAAATATGGCAAATGGATGTGTTTCATTTTGCAGAATTTGGAAAATTAAAATATGTACATCACACTATAGATATATTTTCAGGGTTTCAATGGGCTACTGCTCTGAGCTCTGAAAAGGCTGATTCTGTTATAACGCACCTTTTAGAGGTAATGGCCATTATGGGCATACCTGCACAAATAAAAACTGACAATGCTCCAGCATATGTCTCCAGCAAATTGAAAGAGTTTTTTGAGTATTACAAGATAAAGCACATAACTGGTATACCACACAATCCTACGCTCCACCCCCAATGGGTGTGGTCAGTGCTACAGAAGGACTATCTCACTACAGACATGTATATTGCAAGTGTCATCCTTTGGGTAGTTGGGTACCTGTAATCAAGATCCAGCAATCCCAGGTATCTCAGATACTAAGAGAGTAAATTAGTCTACCTTATAGGCAGGAGTTCCAGACCAGCCATGGGATCAATACAAGAACTAAAAGAAAATTTAAAATTCAAGTAAGCAGTTCTCAGGAAGTTTAGACCCTTGAGTATTCAGGTATGGGTATGTACAGTATGTTTTCAGAAAACTGACATAAGTCATGGCAATGAACTTGTCATAATTTTGTTAGAATGAATCTCTCACTCTGTGCCTATTTGAAATCCTTTTTTTTTTTATCACCTTGATATCATGAAACAGAAAATCCAACTCATTTAAAAAAATTTTTGAGCACATTAGACAACATACTTGTTTTAAATTTAATAAATAAAACTGTTTCTGTGGACGTGGGGTGTTGTTAAGTTTTTTCTACCCAAGACAAATGGTAAATTAAGTATTTTATTGGGAAACAACTTACACATGTGAACAATCACAAACTGACACACTGATATCACATAATTAAAGTTTCCATATGCGAATAGTTTCTCTTATGAGCTCTCATTCCTGTAACCCATGTGTTGAGTGTCTTAAAGTCTCCACAATTTTCCTACAACATGAATTGGTTCATGTAAAAGAAAGCAATCATGAAGAATTGGGCTTAAAGAACACAAATCATTTGAATGAGGTTTTCATGTAAATAAAGACAAGCAGGGTTCCCTTATCAGTGAATTCCTATGACTTTTGTAGACATGAGTTTGCATGTGAGAACAAAACAGAGACAGTGTAATACTTGAACTGATTGTTCACATGTCAGATATTTTTATCTCCAGAATCCTATGTAACTCAACGTACGTTGGCTGAAGATCACACAACATCCTTTCTAGTAAGATTACTTTACATAAGGGTATTCTTAGTCTGACAAAGATTATTATGATAAGCAAAGTACACAACTTTACCACTTGGTATACATTCAGTGTCTTTCAAGTATGCATTCTTTTTATGACTTCAGAAAGCCATAGGATGTGTAAATGGTTTACTACTTTGATGGCATTCATAAGTTTCTCCATAGTTTGTATTCTTATATAACTTTTAAGCACATCATGTGTTGTGAAAGCTTTACAACATTGATTACATTCATAGGGTCTTTCTCTAGTATGTGTTCTTTTATGATGTACCAGATAGCTGTGTTGTGAAAAAGCTTTACCACATTGATTGCATCCATAAGGTTTCTAACCAGTATGTGTTCGATGATGAGATTGGAAAGTATTGACACGTGAAAATGTTCTACCACATTGATTACATGCATAAGGTTTCTCTCTAGTATGTGTTCTTATATGAGTTTTAAGCTGAACATTACTTGCAAATGCTTTACTACATTGATTACATCCATAGGGTTTCTCTCCAGTATGTGTTCTTATATGATTTTTAAGCACATCATGTGTTGGCGAAAGCTTTACTACAGTGATTACATTCATAGGGTCTCTCTTGAGTATGTGATCTTTTATGACTTACCAGATTGCTGTTTTGTGAGAAAGCTTTAACCACATTGACTACATCCATAGGGTTTCTCTCCAGTATGTGTTCTATGATGAGATTGGAGATTACTGACACGTGAAAATGTTCTACCACATTGATTACATGCATAAGGTTTCTCTCCAGTATGTGTTCTTATATGAGTTTTAAGCTGACCATTACTTGCAAATGATTTACTACATTGATTACATTTATAGGGTTTCTCTCCAGTATGTGTTCTTATATGACGTTTAAGCACATTATATGTTGTGAAAGCTTTACTACATTGATTACATTCATAGGGTCTCTCTCTATGTGATCTTTTATGGTGTAGCAGAGCAGTATGTTGTGAAAAAGCATTACCACATTGATTACATCCATAGGGTTTCTCTCCAGTATGTGTTCTTATATGACTTTTAAGCACATCATGTGTTGCGAAAGCTTTACTACATTGATTACATTCATAGGGTCTCTCTTGAGTATGTGATCTTTTATGATGTACCAGAGAGCTGTGTTGTGAGAAAGCTTTTCCACATTGACTACATCCATAGGGTTTCTCTCCAGTATGTGTTCTATAGTGAGACTGGAGATTACTGACACGTGAAAATGCTCTACCACATTGGTTACATACATAAGGTTTCTCTCCAGTATGTATTCTTTTATGAATTAATAGATACCAGTATTGTGAAAAAGCTTTACCACATTCACTACATTCATAGCGTTTCTCACCAGTATGTGTTCTTTTATGTTTTTTGAGATGATTGCATAGTAAAAAGACTTTACCACATTGATTACAATCTTGTGTTTTCTCTCCACTATGTGTTCTAATATGTCTTTTAAGCATAGTATGTCTTGCAAAAACTTTACCACATTGAATACATTCATAGGTTTTCTCTACCAAGTGTTTTCTTTCACGGAGTTGGTGGAAACTTTGGCATGCAAAGACTTCACCATACTGAAGACTTCTATATGGTTTCTCTCCAGTGTGAATTTTTTCAGTCCTTTGAAGATGCCTGTAACATACAAAGTTATTCACACATTCATTGTGTATATTCACAGGATTCACTCCCGTATGGCTTCTTTTATTACTGCAAAGATAATTAGCATATGTAAAACATTACCACATGCATGATAAAGAAACTTAGTACATGCATAAAATAAATTTATAATTTGGCTTAATTGTAGACAAGAATAAGATATTGAAATTTACTTTCATAATGCTTCCCTCATGAGGTATTGTCTTGCTTTCAAAGAAGATACCTGTGATTCAGAGTATGAGCCTTTATTTCATGGCCCACATTTACTGCATATGTTTACATGAGATCTCTCACATAATTGAAAATAATTGGACCATCTCAGACCTTTGCCATATTTATTGCATTTATCAATTTTTCCATTGTATAAATCATAATACACTGGCCAAATATACCAGTACAAATGGAAACATTCACATTCATACGGATTTACTGCAGTGTTTTTGTTGATATTTTTCAGATGATCTTGGAATACTGATAAATTTCAAACTCATTTCACACTCAACAAATATTCTCAAAGTGGGGACTACTGAATATCTTTCATTTCTTCTCAATGTCCTAAGAGAGAGAGGTATGTTTCTTCTTTCCATATTCTAAATTCACATGGCTTGTGCTTAGAGTAACATATATTCTTTTTTTTTCCCCTAGGTTTTCTGATACATAATGTCTCTGTGTAGACCTGGATAACCTGGAACTCACTTTGTAGACCAGGCTGATCACAAAATTTTGGGATCCACCTTCCTCTTCATCATGAATACTGAAATTAAATCCATGGGCCACAACTACCTGACTCAACATATGATATACTTATTAAAGTATCAATATCAATAAAAAGGTTTCCACATTGCATTCACACACTTTGACTTTCTTTTCCTCACAGACATGTGTTATAGGGATTAAGGTTTCTCCACAACAAACTTCTTGACACTCATAAAATGACCCTTTCGATATACATAGAAAAGTCACAAATATGTAAGTAATGCCTGCTTTACTACAGACTATTTTCTTAGTAGGTCTTGGACATATACTTATGACCTATGAAACATGTATACTGTTTCAAATATCTGAATAGTATGAAACTCAACAGACGGGCATATCTACAGCATAGATCTCCAGGCACTACAATTCTAGGGTGATATCTGTTAAGGAATTGTTTCCTTCTCTTTTTACATGAATGCCTTGTAAAAACAGAAGAGTTACCTTTCACTGATGCACATGATTTGGGCAAAAAATAAGAACCACATCTATACTTTAAGCTGCACTTATTTTCCCTGTTTAAATTTTTTATGTGTGTCTCTTCACTAAAATTTCCAGAATACATTAAAATATCTTTAGAGCAAAATTTTCATAAATTTACATGTGAAAATTTACCTTCTATGTCTTCTAGAATTTTGCCAATGATCTTCCATATTATGGTCATTCCAAATGTAGCCTGAAATAACAGAATATATATTATGTATTATTGTAAATTGTACAAAATTTCTGTTAATAACTTCATTGACACTTTGAACCATGCCTCATTCACCAAAGTTTCCCTTTTCTCAATTAAAATTACAGAATAGTATCCGTAACCAAGAAACGTTGGGTCTCTTATTTTAAAATATGAAGGAAAATACAGTCTCACCTGTAGTAGTGAGGTTCCTGTAGGTGTCCAGCATCACATCTGTGTAGAGACATTTCTGAGAAGGATTTAGCAAAGCCCATTCTTCCTGAGTGAAGTGGATATACACATCATCATAGGTCACTGCATCCTACAATAAACCATACATGTGAGACAAAGTCTAATAAACTCACTGTAAATACAAACATCTTTGACAATATACTTATATAAATCTGGAGCCTCGCACACTTATTTCATGACATGGTCATTATAATGCATTCACCTAATCCATTTAGAAGAAAAGTGAATAGGAGGTTAACATGTACCATTTCTTGGCCCTTTAAGTAGCATGTAGCCATGAGGAAAAAAAAAAGATCCCAATAAAGGGCACAAAGGCATAAAGGGAGAGGCAAGCTACCAGAACAATCTATTGAGAACACATCAGAAATAAATTGTACAATAGGGACAGCCTGTCACTGAAATACCCCAGGCTCTGGGAACGACATCCACCTTTGTTAGGTTTTCATTGCTGTTAAGAGACACCATGGACCAGGGCAAAACTTTCAAAGGAAACATTTAATTGAGGTGTCACACTGAAAATTTCAGAGGTTCAGTTAATCAACATTATGGCAGGGGCCATATCAGCATGCAGACTGCTGCAGTCCTTGAGGTTACAGTCCTTGTAGCATGACTCAGAGGCAACAGGAAGTTTCTGATACACTGGGCATCATTCTGAGAATAAGAAACCTCATGTTTCATCCTACAGTGATGTGATTCCTCTAACAGGGTAAAGTCCACTCCAACAAAGCCACACCACATCTGCTATCACTATTGGGAACTCACAGAGTATGGACTGACAGTTGGGGGACCTTCATGGCACCAAACTAGACCATCTGAATGTGGCTGACTCTTAGGTGACTTGTTCTGTTTGGCGGCCCCGGCAGTGAAACAAGGACCCATCCCAGGAGTACATGAGTAATATGAAACAATAGGTCAATTTACTGCCAGGTCATGAGGAAGAAATGCCAGAAGATGAGAAAAGTAGGGGGAGGCAGAACAAAGAAAAGATGAAAGCTTGGTCAAGGGTGTTTTGCTGAAGCTATGTATTACTCTAAGTAAGCTTCTTATGAGGAATAGTGTCTTGTATACTACTTTCATGGGGGAATGGAAGTAGGGACATCTAGGAATCAACAGGGTTAACATTTAATGGGGCAAACTCAGGAAAATGCTACCCAAATAGTGCAGGGGCAAAACAGGGAATCCCAATAACATTACCGACTAATCCCTCAGTGGTGAGAGGCCCAATAACCACAGTTCCATGTAGTGTGAAGAGTTGTGTAATTGGGATCTGAATTAGCCCCTCCACAAAGGCCCTGGCCATAGACAATTGCATTCTTTCCCAAGCATCTTCCTTGTTTCAAGGGATGAGCTCTATTTTATTCTCAATAGCTCAAAACCTGATGGAAATCACCTAAGGCTACAACCCTGAAGCTGTTATTTGTTCTGCCAAGAACTTTCCTGTGTTTCAGAAGGAACAATGTTACTTCTCCATGAGTGGGGATCTACACAAAAATTCTTGCTTGCTCAGTCCAGCCCTCAACACCTCATTGTTTTCCTTTTCAAACTGTTGTCACCTGGGCTCATCTTGCCTATATGACAGAGCCATGATTTTTCTCCAGAAGAAAATGGATGTTTATGGCACACCATGACTTAATGTTCATTGTGGCCCAGTAAGGAACCCTTGAACAGCTTGTAAAATCCCTGCTCCATTGAAATCGGTGGTTAGTCTATTGACATCGTTTGGAAACATATGTCTGGACTATCCTGGGGAGCAAATATATATTTTAGAATCCTAATCTCTAACATGAGTGGTTAGCATGAAACTCATTTTATTTATTTATTTATTTTATTTAATTTTAGGTGCAGCACTCGCTCAGCTAAATTCTATTTTGAGAGTCTAACTATCCACCAAGAATTGATAAATCTATATTTCAACAACTCCACTCTTCGACAACACAGCTGAATGGTGGAGTGTGGTCCAAAATAAGAATGCCATTTATACATGCATTTGACTATAACCTAGCAATGGGGATGCAGAGGCAGGTAGACCTCTATGAGATTGGGGATAGCCTGCACCACACAGAAAATTCTAAGTCAGGCTGCAAAGCTACAAGGAGAAATTCTATTTTAATATTATATACATATACACATACATATAAACATATACATATACACACACATATATAACCTATATGTGCATGCAAATATATATGAAAAATAATTAAATAATATCATTTAGAGCATGCACAAAATTAACTCCCAATTTGGATACTCCCTTAGCCTAGAGACAAGGAGGAGTGCCTGGGCCAAAACTCAAATGACTTGACAGATTTTGATGATCCCTTTTGGAAGACCTCAGCCTCCCAGAGCAATTTATGGGTGGTGGTATAGGGAGGTCACTGGGGGAAATAGGAGGATGACATTGAGAGAGAACTGGGCTCAATATGTAAAGTAAGGTCTTTTTATTTATATTTTCACAAAAGAAGAAAATTTATTTTGATGGAAAAAAAACAAAACAGTAATAACTCTGAATGGATGTGACCCCTAAACTTTAGATGTTAACAGCAGGACTTCTGGAAGGCACTGAAGTAACCGAACCTCTCCTTCTTTGGTAAATGCCATCCCTGTGCACCAAAACCATAATGGAGCTGACTACACAGAAGTTTATTCACAATTCTACCGCATCAAAATCCTTTCCTCAGAAGCAGACCACATGGAGAAGTATTCATAGGCCACACAGTGGTCTGGGAAGCTGCTGGACCACAATGGGCCTAACTGAACACTGAATGTGGCAGCACATTCCAGTCCAGCCTCCTTCTTGAGGGCCTGCCAAACAGAATTCCATGACTCCCCATCCCACCCTCCCACATCCTGTCACTTACCGTGCTTCAGCTTCTCTGTTCATCCATGAGCTCCCTCCCCTCACAATTCCTCACAGCACCACTCATAGAGAAGCAATCAATCCTCTGTCTCCTGTTCTGATACAAAACCAAGCCTGCAGCATGGCTCAAGGAAATCTCCTTCCAAACCTCAGACTGGAGGGTTGGCTCAATGTCCCTGATTGGCTAATAAGGCTTCAGTGACAAGAGCAGTTCCTCAAGGGTTAGAGTGTTCTTAAAGACACAGCAAACCCTGCACCTCCTTTGGGCCTGGCTTCTACTCCAGACCTAGGAATTTTAGAGATCTGAACAAACAGAAACTTATTTTTTTAGAGACAAAATTTCCCTGTGTGGTGCCTGTTGTCCTCGAACTTGCTCATTAAACTGAGCTGTTCAATTCCTACATAATTATTATTATTAATATTGTTGTTGTTGCTTTCTACTATATTTTTCTCATTACTTGTTTAATATTGATTAATTATTTGATTATTTGATTAATTAATTCATTTCTTTTGATGTTTGAAACAGAGTTTCCCTTTGTGGCTCTGCTATCCTGGAACTTACTCTGTAGACCAGAGTCTACTCAGAGAAATCTACTTGCCTCTACTTCCTGAGTGCTGGAATCAAAGACGAAAGCCAACACTACATAGACACAAATTTCAGTGTCACTTACCCATGTCACCAATAAACGATCCAACCCACTTCCTGCAGTGCACAGGTTCTATCTCTCTTTCGTCCTCCACAAAATGTGCAGAGCTTGCTCAGACCATTACACAATGTAGACTGAAATGATTCTCTTATTGAACAGATGGAATGCGTCCCAGAATATTAAAGGTATAGAGAAATTTTTTAGGATACAAATGATGTTTGTTCTGTGCCATCTTGCTGAGGTCTGGAGACCTGAGGGGACTTTTTACCTGGTTGTTCCAGGCCTCTCAGATAACCATGAGAGAAAGGCAGGAGCCATATTACAAACAAGATGATATATCTTTCTCCTCACAGATGCCAGGGTTACAGGTCTATTGTATTCGAGATTTATTCCTGATATTTGAGTCAAATTCTTGACATATGAAGAATAATAAAAAAAAGCGTCATCTGCATGGTAAGCTGAATACTCAAAGACAATGGTGCTGGGAAGAACGTCTCTATCTATGAGTACTATGTTGAACCAGCACGGGTTCCTCAGTAGGAAGATGAGGAAACAGCTGCATTATTCAATGTTCTCTGTTTGAACAGGATTGGTAGAACATATCTCTCTGTGTCTGTAGAAAGTGGGTTTATTGGCATGTCTCACAGGCTCTGGGGCCAGCTAGTACATCAATGGTGATGACAAATGGAAATTTGAAGAATTCGGTATTTGTTTGGTTTATGTGTGTGGGTGTATCAGCTGGTCTTCAGTACACATGAGTATTTCAAAGAAATGGGCTTTAAAGCTATAAATCAATAAACTCAGCAGGATCCACATGCCATTAAATTTGTGGGGTCCATAAAGGTTTTCTCCTTTATGGTGGTATTGTGGTATTTTGTTTTGCCAGGTGGTGGCTCATTCCTTTATTCCTGTACTTGGGAGGTAGATATGACTGGGAGGAGAGAGAACTATAAAGTGGAAGAAGACAAAAGTTTATTGTATCCTAATGGAAGACACTAGGATCAGAATTTCCCACCCTTTTGGTCTGAGGATTCAGCAGAAGTAAGACCTAGGGGTGGGCTGCTCTGCTTCTCTGATTTTTCATCATTAATCACATATCTGAATCCACGTTTTAACTATTAAGACCAAGTAGAATTAACTTTACAATTTCCAGTGTAGTGTGTCAAAGCTAAATTGTGGTGTACAAGACTAGAATTGATGGTAATAGAATTGATGGAATAAATATTTATCAATTTTTCAAGTCTATTATTATCTATTCTATGATTGAGCATGAGAGAAAATGATTTGTATGTGTATACATGTTATGGGATATAGATAATTATGTGAAGTTATGCATCATTATCTGACCTCTGGTCATCCCTCAAAAGAAGATGTACTGAGTCTCATGCCAAGATACACAACATGTATGATGAGCCATACTCTTCCATAGATTTTAGGGCATATGGCAAAAAAGATGTTTGTTCTGTGTATTTTGCTGAGGTCAGGGGAACTAGGTGTACATTTTATCTAGAGGTCACAGACAATTTAGAATCCATGAGAGAAGGGAAGGAGCAATATCAGAAAGAACATGATATATCTTTCTCCTGTCAGATGCTTTGGTGATAGCTCCAATGCATTGGGAGTTTTATTCCTGAAATTCTTGAAAAATGAATAATAATAAAAACTGTTGTCTTCAGGGTAATTTGAATCGTCTGAGAGAATTTGGCTGGGAAGCTTGCTTCTACAAGCACTGTGGTGACCTAGCAGAGCTTCCTCAGGGTACAGTGAGAAAATAGCTGCATTATTCAATGTTCTCTTCTTGAACAGGACTGTTGTCAGGTTTCTAAAACAGTGGATCCATCATCCAGACTTGAGATTGCAGAAAGACTTATTTTCTTGTTTGAGACCTGGTTCCTGTTTTCTTTACTTTTGTTTTTTCCCTGCTTTTCTGAAGTCCCAGTGACAACCATGAAATAAGCGGTTTCAGTTCATCTGACATCAGTGGGAAACTACAGAACATCTCATTTTCTGAGCCAAAATCTCTAAATAGTATTTAGGACAGGGAATAATCACATCATGTATTTGTGTAGTGGCCTGTGAAAGCTAGAGAGCCACCTTGTTTTCAAGAGAAAGGATTGGGTACAGGATGAGAGCAGTATTTGCTATTGGAGTCAAAGCCAGTGCAGTAGAAATGTGTATCTCTGCTGACCGAGAAAAGGTTTTTGTTTGGGTTGGAAGGCCAGGTCAGGAATCTTTGCGCTGTATCTTTAAGAAGGTGATCTTGTTACTCAGTCATCACTAGCCAACCAGAACCCTCCTCATGATCTGTCAATAATAAAAGGTACAGGGACCTTCTTAGGCCAGATTCAGGCTTTTCTCTAAAGGAGATCTGGCACTTTTTTTGTGTGTGCTGTTCTTCGATTATTGCTGCAGTAAGTTCAATGGAGAGCTTGGGAGAGTTCAGGAATCACATGGTGAGTGTGGGGCTGCTGTCCCCAGGATGGAGGAGTACATGGTGTAGTAAATGAATCATGTGTTGGGTCCTCCCAACATCTGAGTGGGAACATGAAGACAGATTTTCCTTCCTGTGGGTTTTCATGAGATATGTGAAACTCCCTGGAATCAATGATATGATTCTTGACTAAAACTTTGTGGGTTGAATCTCTTCAGAGTATTGGGAGCAGGGATCCCTGTGTAGGGCTTTTTAGTCAACTTCAATGAGTTTTTTGTACATCCTTGGAAAGACTACAGTTCTTGGAGACATTTAACAATTTATATTTTACTTTATGTGATGTGATGGAAAAATTAAAAATTGGGGTTAATGGCAATAAGGAAAAACTACAAAGAACAAGAATCTCTTCTAGTGGATAACTTCCTGATTTCAGAGTACAGACCCCACGTTATTTTCATGAGATACAGGAAAAAAAAAAAAAAGAAAGAAAGAAAAGAAAACCTTGCAGGTGTGCTAATCAATCTTGATGCCCTTGCAATCTAACTTTGTACTCTATGAAATGCTGTAACATTGAAAACTCTATGAGCTGAGACTAGGGGTATCAAGCCTCCATTTCACTTTTGTTGTTAGGTAACTTAGCCTTCGAGTAGAGTGAACTCCCAGACTGTTTTGTTCTTCCCAATTAAAACCTTTTGCTTTCACATTTGGGAATAACTTCATTGGACTTGAGGAAACCTGGGAGGTACAAAGTTTGTGGGCTCATCCCAGATTTCCTCCAACCACCCAGGACCTTTAACCCTGAAAGATTGTAATAGAGAAAGTAAAGACAACAAAAACAGAAGGAATGCTGGAAATGGAAAAACTGCGCAAAAGATTGTGAACTACAGACACAACATGACCAACAGAACAAAAGAGATGGAAGAGAGAATCTCAGGCATGGAAGATAAACTAGAGGAAATAGATTCATCTACCAAAGAAAATCATAAATCCAACAAATACTTAACACAAAACATCCAAGAAATCTGGGACACCATGAAAAGGCCAAACCTAGGAATACATAGGCAGCGTGGAAGGTGAGGAAGACCAGCTCAAAGGTGTCAAAAACATACTAAACAAAGTCATCGAGGACAACTTTCCCAATCTGAAGAATGACATGTACATGAAAGTACAAGAAGTATACTGAAAACCAATTAGGCTGGACAAAAGTAAAAAAAAAAAAAAAAAAAAAAACCCTAGAAATATAATAAGGAAAACACCTAAAACACAGAAAAAGAATACTATGTGCAACAAAGGAGAAAGGACAGGTAACATATAAAAGCAAAACAATCAAAATTACAACTGATACAACTGACATTTCCATGGAATCCCTCAAGGCCAAAAGGTCCTGGATAGATGTTCTACAAATACTAAGCGTCCACAGATGTTGGCCCAGGCTACTATACCCAGCAAAACAATCATTATAGATGGAGAAAACAAGATATTTAATGACAAAGACATATTTTTTTCCAATACTTACCTACAAATCCAGCACTACAGAAAGATTTGGAAGGAAAACTCCCACCCATAGAAGTTAACTATGCACACAAAATGTAGGCAACAGACAATCTCCCTATACAAGAAACCAAGGGTAATTGAGGTCAAATATATTCACAATACCACTGCCAACATCAAATCTAAAACAAACAAGCATCAATAATCAATGGCCTTTACTCACCCCCAATATTAATGGTCTTAACTCACCTATAAAAAAACACAGGCTAACAGAATGGATCGGAAGAAAGAATTCTGCTGCATACAAGAAAAACATCTAAGTTTCAAAGATAGACATTACTTCAGGGTAAAAGGTTGGGGAATATCTTCCAATCAAATGTACACAAGAAGCAAGCAGGCATGGCTATCCTAATATCTAACAATTTAGACTTCAAACCAAAATGAATCAAAAGAGATGAAGATGCTCATTCAGTATTCATTGCAGGAGAAATCATTCAACACAAAGTCTTAATTCTGAAAATTTATGCCTGAAATACAAAGGAACCCAGAGTAAACCAACTGCCAACATCAGATTGAAAGGACAGAAGCTTATGGTGATTCCTCTAAAATCACGAACAAGAAAAGGCTGCCCTCTCTCTCAATGTCTCTTCAATATTGTACGTGAAGTTCTAGCTAAAGCTATAAGACAAGAAAAGGAGATAAAAGGGATCCATATTGGAAAGGAAGAAGTTAAACTATCACTATTTGAAGATGATATGATAGCTTAATAAGCAACCCAATAAACTCTACCAATGAACTCCAATAGCTGATAAACACCTTCAGGAAACTAGCAGGGTACAAGATATACTCAAAATAATCAGTATCCCTACTTTTCTCAGACAACAATGAGATTGAGAAAGAAATCAGAGAAACATAACACTTTACTATAGCCAGAAAGAACATAAAGTATCTTGGAGGAACACTTCCCAAACAAATGAAAGACCTCTATAATAAAAATGTTTGGCTCTAAAGAAAGAAATTAAAGAAGATACCAGAATATGGAAAGATCTCCCATGCTCTTGAATAGGTAGGATAAATATAGTAAAAATGGCAATCTTGCCAAAAGCAATCTAGAGATTCAATGCAATCTAAATTAAAAACCCACCACAATTCATCACTGAACTTGAAAGGATAATAATCAATTTTTTATGGAAAAACAAAAGACCCAGCATAGCCAAAACAGCCCTGTACAATAAAAGAACTTCAAAGGCATCACCATCCCTGACTTTAAGCTCTACTACAGAGTTATACTCCTGAAAACAGCCTGGAATTGCCACAAAAACAAACCAAACAACAACAACAACAACAAAAAAAAAACAGGTAGAACATGGAATGGATTTCAAAAACCTGATACAAACCCACATACATATGAACACCTGATTTTCTACAAAACATATAAAACATACAATGGGATGAGGAATACATCTTCAACAAATGGTGCTGGCACATTTGGATGATGGTGCTTAGAAGACTGCAGACAGACCTAAGCCTGTAGTCATACACAAAACTATGGTCCAAATGGATCAAAGACCTCAACGTCAATCCAACCACACTGAACCTCTTAGAAGAGAAAGTAGGAGGTACGCTTTAACAAATTGGTATAGGAGACCACTTCCTGAACATAACTCCAGGGCACAGACACTGAGAGCAACAATTAATAAATGGGACCTCTTCAAACTTAGAAGGTTCTGTAAGGCAAAGGACACAGTGGAAAGACAAAATGGCAGCCCACAGACTGGGAAAAGATTTTATGTAAGGAGTAAGGTTTTTCTGCCTGCCACGGGTCTGGTCCTGCCATCACGCCAGCCCCAATTAGCACACAGAGACTCTATATTTGACATAATGCTATTGGCCTGGTATTAGTTTCTTATCTGCTAGCTCTGCCTTAAGTATTAACCCATTTCTGCTGATCTATGTATGTTCATGTGGTCTTCTTACGGAGGAGCATACTGGCATTCTACTTTCTCCAGACTCTCCATGCTGACTCCTCCTTCCAACTTCCTCTTTCCTCCTTGTCTCTTAGTCCCTCCTATCTTCCTTTCCTATTGGCCAACATTTACAGAATGGCATCTCCCATCAATTTTCACCAATACTACATCAGACAATGGGCTGATCTCCAAAATATACAAACAACTCAAAAAACTAATCAACAAAACACCAAACAACCCTATTAAAAAATGGGGTACAGACCAGCAGAGGAACTAGGATACAAGGTATATTCTAAGAGATTCATATAAAGACCCTCACAGAACCAGGAAGGCGCAAGTCCCCCCAGAACTCAGGGGAAGTGGGGGGACAGCGAATGGACAAAGTAGTAGGAGAAAACGAGGGGGGAGGAAAGGAAAACATGTGTGACCGGGAAGACTGAGCCTGGTTAGGAATAGAAGACAGGAGAGAGAGACACAAAGAGAGAGAGAGAACATAAAAGAGGGAGACAATATTGGTTTGAAGATAAAATTGAACACAAAGAAAGGTCGAGAAGTCTACAAGACTGCTCCCAACTAACAATTTGAGCTTCTGTGGAAAGGCTACCATACTTGCCCTTCCCAGAGAGTGAGATCAACCAATAACTTATCCATGGAGACCTCAATTAATGCCTGTTGGAAACAGGAGCAAACATCCATACATAAACACTAAGTTGAAGTAGAACCCAGATGCATGTCGAGAGGACAAGACCAGGTGGCAGAAACACATAGAGACAGCTTAACTGAACAAGGAGCAGCTAACGGGCCACCAGACTAATAGCTGGGAAG
Source organism: Phodopus roborovskii (assembly GCF_943737965.1). NCBI lineage: Eukaryota > Metazoa > Chordata > Mammalia > Rodentia > Cricetidae > Phodopus > Phodopus roborovskii. The sequence continues at coordinate 57,640 of NW_026126879.1, read as the reverse complement.
CCAGCATGGGACTGACTCAGGACCCCCTGAATATGGGTCTCAGCCAGAAAGACTGAGCAGTCTAAGGAACATCAGACAGTGGAGCCAGGATGTATCCCTGATACACAAAAGGACTTTGGGAACACATTCCCCATGGAGGGATAACTGCCTTAATCTAGAGACAGGAGAGAAGAACTAGTCCCTACTTCACATGACCTGTCAGATCTACATGACCCCAACTGCATGGCATTCCCCTACATATGGAATTGGGGTGGGGGGATGGGAGGAGGGGGTGGTTAGAGTGCATGTGAGAGGGCAGGGGAGTTAAAGGGAGGGAAGGAGGTAGGGGGGAAGGAAGAGAGGGAGAGGGAACTGGGATCGACATGTAAAATAATAAATTAAAATAAAAAAAAAATGCTTTGACTCCAAAATTAAGTTCAAGGACATGTTACTGGGAAAAGGGTTTCTATTATTGTTTCCACAGAAAATGAAAAGATGTGCATTCCTTCCAGACTAATGTGGTTTGATCAAGCCAGACCACCTGATAGAGAATACCAGGTGATCCTACATTCAGAACAGGTGGACAAAGCAGCCTTACAGTCTACAGGCAGGATTTCTGCATCTTCATAGAATCCCCCATGTCAGCGCCTCTTACCAGCAGGAAGTAGTTTGGAAAGAACGACACCCAAATCCCCAAATATTGTCTATAAATGTTTGTTATTATTTAAATGGACTTGGTTATATAAAGTGAAAAAAAAAGAATAGAAGTATTGATTGAAAAAAAACTTTATAAAATCAAAAATAAAAATGGGGTACAGAACAGAAGAAATAATTCTCAATAGAGGAAACCAAAAAAGCTGAAAAACACTTAAGAAAATGTTCAACATCTTTAGCTATCAGGGAAATGCAAATCAAAACAACTTTGAGATACCATATTACTCCTGCCAGGATGGCTAAAATTAAAAACACCAATGACAACTTATACCTAAGAAGATGTGGAGAAAGGGAACATTCCTCCACTGCTGGTGGGAGTGCAAACTCGTACAGCCATTTAGGAGATAGACATATACCCAAATGATCCATATCCCGGCAACAAAGACATCTGCTCAACTATGTTGATACAGCATTATTTGTAATATCAAGGAACTGGAAACAACCTAGATGATCCTCAATTGAAGAATGGATAAGAAGATGTGACACATCTACACAATGGAATACTACTCTGCAAAAAAAAATAATGGAATCTTGAAATTCGCAGGCAAGTGTTTTATAAAAAAGTTTTTAAATGTTTAAATTCAGAAGGTTACATTATATTTGTGCTTTATTACATTGTTGATATTTGTACTTAAAGGGCTAAAATTTAAGATCATAGCCATATACTGTATATACTAACCAAAAGTTGAGAAGCTCATTTTTTTTTTTTATGTTACAGAGGGAAAACCATCCTTGTTTTTGCTAAATTTGGTAAGCATAAGTTAGTTAGATAAACTGAATCACATAGCTGTTTTATGTTTCCCTAAAAGGAGTTTCAAATTAAAATCAGTATTTTTAAAGCTAAAACTGACAATGCAAAGTTCTAGTTTTATAAAATCTGGTAACTATTATAAAAAGTTAAGAAACACAAGTTACCAGCCATCCTTATATATTAACTGTTGGTTATGGTCAAACTAATTATTAATGATTAATAACAGGAATAAACCTCACTCGGTCTTCTATACATATTCTAAAAGTTTAAGCTTAAATCGAGTAACTGAAAACCAAGTTGTCTATTAAGATCTACCTAGAAAGACTTCTAATACTACAGACATCTGTAGAATAAGATATTTAAATATTAACTAAAAAGCTGTAATAATTTCAGAAAAAGTATCACCAAATCTAACAATGACCAAAGGCCTCTAAAGAACATTGTGGGGCAGCATGGATTGTGATGACACTGACCAGGGAGCAAGATGCTGAAACACAATTCCTGCAGCATGACAGGACCCAACTCAGACAGTGTAGAGGCTGCAGGGTACTGGAAAATTGTCTGCACCTTTGCCTAGACAATATAAGTTCAGACTTTTCCAAATTCCAGGTTCCACAGAAAAGAAAACAAAACAAAACAAAAAAAAAAACAATAAAAACACCTCTCACATTATGTACTTGGTGAAAAATTTCTCCCCTCAATGCCATAGAAAATTGGTTATGGCTAAGAATATAAGGAATGGTCCATGTGATTTTTTAGATTCTTTTAGATTCAAAAGTAACATAATTTATAACATATAATTTATCCTTCTCAGATCTCTAATTCTATTGATGGCTTGGCTAACCAAAACTTTGTGAGCTTGGCAGTAAAGGCAGCCTTAATATGGCTCCTAAATAAGGATCCAAAAATATAAAGATATATAAGTCTTTTTTGAACATTTGTTTATTAATTATGCATACAGTGTTCTGCCTGCATACATGTCTGCACACACAAAGAGGATACCACATCACATTACAAATGTTTGTGAGCCACTATGTAGTTGCTGGGGATTGACTTCAGGAATTCTGGAAGAGCAGCCAGTACTCTTAACCTCTGCCACATCTCTCTAGCCCAAGGCATATACTTCTTAAAGATATAAAAAATTAATTTACAATATAAAAATTCAGAGCTTATCTTTTAATCAAGTTCTGATAAGCTAATCTAGCAGGGACTCCCAGCTGTTTAGTCACAAACTCAAAGTTTTATGATTTATATTGGGTGTCATCGAAGTGTAAATATGAAGGATGTTTCATTAGGCCTAAGGCACCACTGACCAATCTATACATGGATCGCTCTTGACAGAAGAAAAAGCTTCTAACCCAAATCTGTAAATTTTGCTAGGACTCAAAGGCCTAAGTTCATTCCTGTTGTTTTATAGATACCCAAAATCTACTTTTTCTACAATTTGGATTTCAGCACAGATTGGTGATGATATTATATCTAAAACTTTTATGTCCTTTTATATAACACAGTTCATATAGGCTTCAGAGGATCAAATGTCATAAAGCTTTTATCCACTTCTTACAGGTCAAAAGGACTGCAGATAAATACAGCTTTCCTGAGGATGGAATTTTATCCCTGGTCTTGCTGTCTTTCTTGATCTCCAAAGGTAAGGAACTAAGAGTTCCAATTAAATATATACATTTTAACCATTGTTCCCAGTTTAAACATGTCTCAGACGATTTGTGCTTCTGGCAGATGAGTATCAGTTGCTGACTACAGCCTGCTCCTCTATAGTGCTCTCCCTACTTACTCTGAACCAGCCCAGCCAAGGTGAATCTTCAACAGGGTCTACAAACTGATGCCTCTGATAAATGGTCCATTTCCTGAATCCCACTTCCTTTTGTTGGTATTGTCTAGCATTTTAGCCTACTTGCAACTCAGAAAACACTGCAAAAGTAAGCAGGAAGTAGTACAGGCATGTCGCTGGCACAACAGTGTTTTGATTTTCAAATAGTTGTCACCTGAGTTCTATAGCCTATAAAGCCTCCTTGAGCAGCTTGTTACTATTATGCCTACTGGTTTCCTCAACTTCCAAGGAAGTTGGAACTCCTGGCTGCAAAAGCAAAAGGATTTTACTGGTAGAAATTAAATGAGCTAGGACCTCACTCTGTCAGAAAAGTAAGGTAGTGGCTTAAAATTCTGAGGGGTTTATAACAGGGTAAACAGAAAGTGAAGCTTGAGATCACTATTCTCAGTTCACAAGGTTTGCAAGATACAGACAGTTCATAGAGTACAAATTTATTTACAAGGTCTTCATGGATCTAAGTTAATAGAATCCATCATTTGTTTAGGCAAGATTGATAAGCACACCTGAAAGTTTGGGGTTTTTTCTTTGTTTTTACTTCTTCTCCTGAGTCAGGGACTTACCTATTGGCAGAAATTCCTGTTCTCATTAATTTTTCCTTCTTCCAATAAGCCCTAATTTTATAACTTTTAGTTATTAATTTTTCCATCACATTGCCTCTTTCACACAAACCTTAGATGCCCAATTTTTGGGCCTCCAATAGGTAAAAGACTTCTGGTACAGGTTACTCACATTGCCCCCTATGTATAGGACTTTACTTTGGTTTACTTTTGATATAGCATCTCAACCAGGGAAAAGGTGAAATGTATTCTTTCCTGTACTACTTCCTGCTTACCTTTGCAGTGTTTTCTTGGGCGTGAAATGGCTAAAATGCTATATACAACCAAACGAAAAAAAAAAAAGGAGAAAAAGGAGGGTGGATTCAGCAAATTAGCAAATTGCACATTTATCAGAGGCATTAGTGTATAGACCCTGTTGAAGATTCACATTGGCTGTACTGGTTCACAGTAAATCCAGAGCAGTATTTAGGAGCAGAATGTAGTCAGTAACTGATGCTCACCTGCCAGAAGCACAAATCTGCTGAGACATGGTTAAATTGGGAACATAAGTTTGAGATATATTATCATCACCACTCTGTACTGAAATCTATATTGTAGAAAAAGTTGATATTGGGTATCTGTAAAACAGCAGGAATGTACTTATGCCTTTCAGTCCTAGCAAAAACTACAGATTTGGGTTACAAACTTGTACATTTTTCTTCTATCAAGAGAGGTCCATGTATAGATTGGTCAGTGGTGCCTTAGGCCTGATGAAATATCCTTCATATTTACACTTTGATGACACCCAACATAAATCATAAAACATTGAGTTTGTGACTAAACAGCTGGGAGTCCCTGCTAGATTAGCTTATCAGAACTTGATTAAAAGTTAAGCTCTGAATTTTTATATCGTAAATAATTTTTTTATATTTTATGATGTATGTGTCTTGGGCTAGAGAGATGGTTCATTGGTTAAGAGTACTGGCTGCTCTTCTAGAAGTCCTGAGTTCAATCCCCAGCAACTACATTGTGGCTCACAAACATCAGTAATGAGATCTGACTACCTCTTCTCGCCTGCAGACATATGAACGCAGAATACTGTATGCATAATTAATAAACAAATGTTCAAAAATGACTTTTATGGTTTTAGATCCTTATTTAGGAGCCATATTAATGCTGCCTAATACTGCCAAGCTGACAAAGTTATGGTCAGCACAGCCATCAAAACTATCAGATGTGAGAAGGATATAGTTAATTAACTGTTCAATCTACTAAAAAAACTAACAAGGACCATTCCTTATATTCCTAGCCATAACCAATTGTGTATGGGATTGAGGGAGGAGTTCTTCACCAAATGCATAATATTAGAGGCTTTTTGTTTGTTTGCCTTTTCTCTGTGGAACAGAGACATGGAAAAGACTGACCTACTTTTGTCTAGGCAAAGGTGGTGCAAAAAAATTTTTTCCATCTACAAAGACTAAGCTGGGTCCTGCCTGGCAGTAGACATTGTATTTGAGCATCTTGCTCCCTGGTCAGTGTCATAACAATCCATGCTGCCTCATAATCTTCTTTAGAGGCCTGGGGTCATTTTTAGGATCTGTGATTCTTTGTCTGATATTATTACAGCTGTTTAGTTAACATTTAAATGCCTTATTCTATACAGATCTCTATAGTATTAGAAGCCATTCTACGTGTATCTGAACAGACAACTTTGTTTCAGGTACTTGTTTTAACCTTAATCATTTAGAACATGTATAGGCAACAGAGTGAGGTTTATCCCTGTTATTATTCATTAAAATTTAGTTTGATTATAATCAACAGTTAATTTATAAGAATGGCTAGTAACTTGTGTTTCTTAACATTTTATAATAGATTAAACAGCTTTTAAAAAACTAGAACTTTGTATTGTCAGGTTTAGCTTTAAAAATACTGATTTTAATTTGGAACTTCTTTTAGGGAAACATGAAACATCTGTGTGACTCAATTTATCTAAATATTTTACGCTTACCAAATTTAGCAAAAAACAAGGATGCATTGCCTTCTGTATCATAAAAAATGAGCATCTCAACTTTTGGTTAGTATATAGAGCTTACAGCTGTTATCTTATATTTTAGCCCTTTGATATAAGCACAAACATTAACAATATATTAAAAGCATAAATATCCTGAAACCTTATAAATTTAAACATTTAAATATGTTTTCATAAAAAATTACACATCTGATAATGTCTTTTTGTGATATCAAAAATAAAGTGCACTTTATGTCTTCAAACATATTATGACCTGGGTGACTGTTAAATTTTTGTTAACTTATAGTGTGAATAATTGTAACCTTTTAATTCGTGTCAATTTTTAACACCGTTAGACAAAAAACAGTATTAATATCATCTACATTAAAAGGACATCTGATTTTCTCATCATCTTTATCAGATGACCAGAGCTCAGAGATGAATTTTGACCTGAGGGCTGTTAGCATTAGACCCCAAAAACATTTAAACCCTTTTTGTGTTCACTTTATTCTTGTAATAAAACTTAGGTTTATAACAGGAATCACAGATAGAACTTTTTCAGTCCTTTAACATTTAGTAATATTTAAAGAAAATATTCTTTTATCTATCCTATCTTTATGAGTCTAAATTCCTATATATAACTTTAATTCTAACTAAGGAAAACTATAACCTTAAATATCAGTCTTCAAGTCCATCAAAGAACATAGAAGGATAATATATAAACTCTAGAATTGAAAGAGACAACTCACCGGGACAATTCCAACATTCTTCTGTGATGTTCCATCTCCAGTCTATAGATCATAGTGTGTCTGGCAGACTTCTCAGCAAAGCAAAACATTTAAAAATGTCCCACCTGTGTTGGCAGTTTGTCAGCCACTTTTCTCCACATCCTGCAGAATGTCTAGCAGACTCTTTCATGAAGAAGGAACTCTGTAGCAATGTCCATCTTGTATCAGAGTCACTTTCCTGTGGGTCCTGCATGTCCAGTTCATAAAGCATAAAGTCAAACAGTACAGAGAAGAACAGTATTTTGTCCAAATGGTTGGTCTTGCTATATTGGAGGCAAACTCTAGAACTTTTTAACAAGTACATATAGTTTTCTTTAGAGAAATAAAAGGAACATTTAAACAATTAACCTGGCATGGTCAAGATTTTTAACACATATTACTAATCTTAAATTTATATTTGTAGATATCAGAGCACACAACAGTTTACATCTTCCTATGAACTTTCTACTACTTTTCTTTGAACCTCTATATCTTTTTACATTACCTTTACTGTCTTTCTCTGATTTTCTCAAACATCGTTATCATAGACAATACTCTCCTTTTCTATTTTCCATTTTTCCTCTTATCAGTGACTCTTACTCAGAGGTGTGTGGCTGAAGTGAATATCTTATTTACTTATTTAAATCCTGAGTGTACCTTCTCAGTGTGGTGCCTTCTCCTGAACTTCTCTGTGCCCTCTGCACTCTTAACTCTTGGTTCCTGTTTCTGCTCATGAGTGTACACCAGCTCTCCTTTATTGATGTGTAATAATGATCAGGAGAAACAAATAGGCTGAATAGATGTTTATTCTGGAGAAATATCATACAACATAGAAAAAGGAATATGAGCAGGTTCCTTCCTGGTCCCAAGGATACCTTCAGATGTACTCCTGTCCCCATGCTGCAAGCAATAGAGCTCTCTGAGCCCCCTCCTCAGACTTAGTTCCCCCAGGTAATCTCCTGCTCTGTCTCCACAAAATGTGCATGTGAACAAAGTGAATATCTCACTACAGTTCCCCTTTTAGTCTAAGAAAAGATTTAGGCTTGATACAAAACCTATATAAAAAACAGTGAATAACAATTGTGCTCTAATAACTGACTGAGAACTGGGAAGCCAGCATAGGACTGACTCAGGACCACCTGAATATGGGTCTCTGCCAGATGGACTGAGCAGTCTAAGGGACCTCAGGCAGTGGAGCCAGGATATATCCCTGGTGCGCAAAAGGACCTTGCGAACACATCCCCCATGGAGGAATAACTGCCTTAACCTAGATACAGGTGAGAAGCCCTAGTTCATATTTCAAATAACCTGTCAGATCCACATGACCCAAACTGGATGCCATTGCTCTACATATGGAATTGGGGTGGGGGGATAGGAGGGGAGGGTGGTTAGGGTACATGTGAGAGGGCAGAGGGGGTAAAAGGGAGGGAGGGAAGGAGGGAGAAAGGGAAGAAAAGAGAACTGAGATCAACATGTAAAATAATAAATTAAATAAAAAGAAATTGTGCTCTAACAAAAGGAAAATTGAGAATATACAATCTTAAGACCTAACTAGTCCTAGGGTGAAGTCAAAACAGTGTTTACAATAGAGTTGACCTAAGCTGGAAAGAATAAGTCTAGAACCTGTTATATCTAACTAGGAAGAGAGAATAATTGTTGTAATAATTTAATCTTCAACCTCATCAAAGACCTGAGAAGGAAAATAACAATACTAGGGGAGGCAGGAAGTATGGATGGGCAACTTCCAAATGGTGCAGCAAGGACAGAAACAGCATGCTACCTGGACAGTCACCAAAGGTCTCACAGCAAGGTTGGTACAGCCAGTTTTGGCTAAGGCCTAGAGTACTTGACAGAACACAACAAAGGCAGGGAGGTAAAAAGGCTGTCTTACCCTGATTTGTCAGGGCTCAGCAGTCTTCTAAGGCCTGAAATCTATTCAGCATTTTGTCTTTGAGTGTATGATAATGAATCACATAACTTTCTAGAGACTTCATTGAATCAGTAAGTCCCTTGCTTTCTCCAACTACTAAAGAGTCCATATTTTTAATATTTTCATTCTTAGATAAAATCTGAATGAAATGTAAACTGCCTTCCAAACACAAAGTTCTATCTGCTAGCTTTCAATTAATGCTAAAACATGGAACAGATTCTGCTACTCTTTGCATCTGATTTTCCAAGTTTTAACTTTATTAGCAGCTCTGTTCAACAAGGAATCAGCTGTTCCTGTCAGCATGTTAATGCATTGCATTGTTTCTGTTTTGATTTTTGAAGCATTAGACATAAAAAAAAAATTTGTTGGTCATTTTTATGTTCCATGTTTTGTATTCTACCTGTCAGCTCTCTATTTGCATGTCTAATATTCTGAATCTTTTTCTCTTAGTATTGTATGCTTGTCTTCTAATTTTAAGCTCTCTATTTTCATTTTCAATATTCTAAACAATTGTTTCCAAACATTGTATGTTTTCTGTTCTGGTTTTCATCCTTCTATTGCCATTTTCAATAGACTGAACTGTTTTTCTAAGCATTCTATGTTTTGCCTTCTAATAGCGTCATTTTCAATATTCTAAACCTTTTTTTATCCTTCTAGGTTTTCATTCTAATTGTCAGCTCTCCATTGTCATTTTCAATATTCTGCATTTGGTTTTTTAGCTCTCTATTGTTATTTTCCATATTTTGAACCCCTGTTACTAAGTTTCTGTTGGTTTTTAAAATTTTCTTATTGTTTGCTTTAAGCTCAAACCATTTAGAATATCTTAATGTTGATACCCATTGCTATTACAAAAAAAAGTATATATTGGTTAAGACATGATTTTTCTTATGTTAAAATTCCTTCTATATTTGAAGTAAAAGAATTTCTAACGTCTTGCATCATAAGATTATCCACCCTAGGTATGGAACAATTTATCTCATATTATATCATCTTAAATGGCGAAGAATGTTGCACTTACCTTAGGTATAATTCTGCTGTCCTCGAACTTTGATGGTTTTAGTTGTTGATCTCAATTTGTGGTGGTAGTGCCTGGCGGTGTCCCACCAAATTGCATCCGGCAGCAGACAATCCTTCTGATTGTTGTCCCTGTAGAATAGCTCTTAACAAACTAAGGCAAGTAAAATTTTGTTAAACTCATGAGTGAAAGGAGCTTTGTGCAAATTTCTAGGGCCCCAGGGCTAACAGGTGTTGCCACTTACTGGCGCCTTTGGGCCACAGAAAACACACCAGCTGCACAGGCGCCATGTGCACCACAGCTGCAAGAGCAAAGTGGGGAATAGGCAAAAGATGAGAAGCAGTGAGTGCTTTACTGTGCCACAGTGGATGTAAAGTCGTAGGGCAGAGGCAAATGTCCCACAAGGTGTGGTATAGCCACCTGGTTAGGCAAGGAACCCTGCTCATTCAGGGATGGTGTGGGAAGCGAGCAGCATCTGCCGACTTGGTGAAAACCAGGTCCGGTAAAAATCCAGATTCTGCTTCTGACACCAGATATTGATGTTCGATAAGGATCAGCAGAAAAAAATAGGCTGAATAGATATTTATTCAGGGAGAAATAACTTACATTATAGGAAGACGAACACCAGCAGGTTCCTGGTCCCAGGAAGCTGTTCCTGTGCTGCAGGCAAGAGAGCTCTCCCAGTATACTCCTCAAAATTTGTACCCCGGGTCACATCCGGCCCTGTCTCCACCCCCCAATGGGCGTGGTCTGTGTCACAGGCAGGGCCAAGGTGCTTATCTCACTATAGATAATGAATGCTCCATTTAATTCATGTCAGAATTTAGTCAACCAATGGTCGGTCAATGGCAGAGTTGTTCTATGAATATATATAAAGAGCAAATAGGAGTTATTTCACCTAATACTAAAGACATTCCATGACTGCACATATTATCTATGTTAAGAAAACCCATACTTGCATGTATTCCCTGCCTAAAGGGTGTTTATAAGCCTTTATGGGCCCAAATATATTGCTTTTAGATAGGAGATAAATAACCATAAAGGCCCAGACAACCTATGGTAGGAAAGATAATATCTTATGGACCATAGTTGTTATTTGAGCTCTCTGTACCCATGACAACTTGGAATGGGTTCCCATATATGATTTCAGATGGGACCGGCAGGCAGAATGTGTTCCAGAACTGTCAAAGCCACTCAGGGAAGCTTTATATGGAATTAGATGATGAGATCCATCTTTAACTACTTGGTGGCAGTGCACATGTTTAATATCACAACTAAGGAGGCTGTCAGTAATCAAAAATGAAATACATTAATAAAACAAAATATGTAAGGAAGAATCAGATACACCTTTATATGAGTCGCACCATCTGGTAGTCTACTGCATGTCTAAATGGAATTGAAGGAGGAAGCTCTTCTTCTGTTGCTGCTTCCCCTAGCTATGGCTACCAAGTTTATTACTTTACTAGTTTTAGAGCTTTCTTCTTTGGACTTGACAAGTATAATGATGACCAGCTGAGACATGCACCCTGGTGAACTAAACAACTGCTGTAGTCTTCAGGTGCCCATTGTTAAGCAGCCATTTTTGGACTACATGGACTAAAGCCTATGAGACATTATAATAAATCCATGTATTACATATATGGAGAAATTCATCCTACCACCCCTGTCCATGCACAGAACCTCGAATAATGCAATTAGTTTTTGCTTTCTTTTGTTTTGAACCTGCTACTGAACATGTGTTGACTAACAATATTGCTCACAAATACAATCTTCCTAGTTTCATTCCTCTCCAACTATGTCTAGGAAGACTACTGTTTTCATTACTATGCATTTTCCAACCATTTGCTCTGAGTTTCAGGGATAAAACTCCTACATTTTTAGAGCCATCATCCAGCTTTCTAGGAGGAGAAAGAGCTACTATCTTGTTTGTCATCTGGAGCCTGCTTCTCTTTCCTGATTTTAAGTGCCTGTGACAACCAGGTAAAGAGCAAATTCAGTTCACCTAAACTCAATGTTAAGCTACATAGCAATTATCCCTTTTTGTATCCCTAAATCTCTCTGTAGTTGTTTCGCTGCAAATCATGTCAAAGGAGAAACTCCTGATTAACAAAGTGCCCCTAGGCCCATCCTCATATCATAGAAGAGGTCATTCTCAAGCTGCTTAAGGGGGAATTACTGGAATGGTCTGCCAGATGGTCGAGTTTTCTTCTAGAGAAAATCATAGTTCAGCCAGATGGGCAAGATGAACCCAGAGGAGAACTGTTTGAAAAGGTAAACACTGTTGTGTTGAGGGGTTGACTGAGCAAGCAAGACATCTGTTTAGGTCCTGACTCACAAAGAAGGAACATAGCTCTTTCTCAAACCCACTAATGAGCTTAGTAGAGCCAGTATCAGCCTGGGCACCTAGACTTAGACACTCAGGTATTGAGAATGAAATAGATCCCTTCATTTAACATAATGAACATGGTTTGGAGAGAATGTAATTATCAGAATCCAGAGCCTTTGTGGTGAGGTTGCTTCATATCCTTTGGACACTTCTATTCCCACCACATGGAGCTGGGGTTATTGGTCCCAAGTGTGCTGAGGGTTTAATCTCTAAAGTTCCCCAGATGCACTGTGTTCTCCTCATGATGCAATGCTTGAGTAGTCTTCTCATGAGCTGGTCTCATTGAAAGATAACTCCTACTGAATTCCTAAAATCTCCCATTTTTTTTTCCATCTCCTCCAGAAAGGAGAGAACAGTAAGCTATTCCTCATAAAAAGCATACTTAGAATAAGACATAGGTTAAGTAAGATGTCCCTTTCACAGGTTTTATCTTTTCTTTGTTCTGCCTTTCCTCTTTTCCTCATGTTCTGGTCCTCCACTCCAAACCCTGTCAGTGAAGTGTGAACCTGTGTTTCATGTTACTCATGTATTATTAAATAATTAGAGTACTAATTTTTCTGTTGAAAATTTTAATTGCATTCCTGGCCTCACTTGCTGTTTCTTATTACTACTCAAATTCTTCAAAGTGTCAGTTGTAATCTGACACTGGAAGAACTTAAAAATGGCCATTACTTTGTAATGCTTAAGTCTGTTTTAGGATCCAGGTTGTGGTGGTGCTTGCCTTTAAACCCAGTACTCAGGAGACACAGGCAGTCAGATTTCTGTGAGTTTCAGATCAGTGTCATAAACACAGGTAGTCTCACTACAACGAAGGCTATTGCACAGGGAAACCCTGTCTCAAAATCTCCCAACAAATCTGTTTTAGGCTCTGTCCCCTTTGCCCATTAGCCAGAAAAGAATGCATGCTATCATTACAGAGATATTCTTTACATATCTCTTAAGTCTATGGAGTTATTTCTCATTGGAAAGGCAAATATAGAACAGCTGCTCTTCCAGTTTTTTAGAATTAGGTTTCTGAGACAGGCTCATTCTTTTTCACGTAGGTGTCCTTGATCCCAGTTTGTTGCTTCCAGGGCAATGTCCTTGCTGATCTCTTGATTATCCATTCTTAAATAGGTGAATGTATTCCTTCAGTACCTGTTTGTGGACCAAGCATCTTAAACATTTTATATGTGGATACCAATTATTTTTACAGAAATATTTAATAAACAGAAATCATTAATCTGTAACACTGCAATTTGATTTAAAATATAACCCACTCCAAAATCTCTAATGATGTAAAAATAACAGAAGATGAAAAATTATGTCCATCGTGTTTTAAAATTGTCCATTTATATCATGGACATCATGGAGTCGACCATGCATTACACTTACAGGAAAAAAAATCATGTGTAGCATGCTTTTTTTCTTCAGACTAGAGTAAAATGAACAGTTTTGTGTGTGTGTGTGTGTGTGTGTGTGTGTGTGTGTGTGTGTGTGTGTGTTTCAAAGGGAATCAGGGTAGGTAGTCAGCTGCTTAAGTTACTATCATGAAAAAGGCCCTGCTTGAGGAGAATGGGCCAATGCTATCATAGGGAGTGGTACTATTAGAAGGTGTGGCATTGATGCAGTTAGGTTGGCATTTTGGGAAGAAGAGTTTAACTGGTTATGGGCTTTCAGGGTTTCCATGTGCTGGATATGAGCAAGTGTGTAAGATGACATACTGTGGCCTATGTATCAAGATGAAACCAGCATGACATTCTTCTTCAAATCATTTTTTCTGTTATGATGACAATGGACTGGACCTCTGAAACTGTGAGTCACTCCAATTAAGTGTCTTCTGTATGAGATCTCTCTTGGATAGAATAGTGGTGAATATTTTATCCCTGCCTGTTATTGGTTTGTCCGGGGTTGGATTCCCTGACTGGGAGAGAATTACTCAGGAGGCAGAAGCAAGCAGATCTCTGTGAGTTTGAGATGAGCCTGGTATATAAGACTAGTTCCAGGACAGACTCCAAAGCCACAGAGAAACTCTTTCTCAAAAAACAACAAGACTTGTGGAATTTGTTTGTGTTTATACATAGCAATAAGAAAAAAAATCTTAACTAATGAATATTCAGTGATTTTTTTTTATATCCTCAGGGTGTATTAATTCATGTCACATGAATGAAGACAGACTAGATTTGTGTGATCAAAATTTTGGAAGGTTATATTTAGCTGGGGCATGACATACAGGGTTAGGTATGAAAATTGCATGGATCACATTTTATCATGCCTGTGCTACCCTGTGCTGGGAAGAAACTACTGCATCCTTCAGCATGAGGCTTTGGGTGTTCATTGAGAAGCAAATACAGATCATTTATTGACTGTTTACCAAACACTATGGCTAGTATTGGGGACTGCAATTAAAGAGAGGAATATGAAAGAATTGAGTTCATTTAAGAACTTTGATTTTGCTATAGAAACTGTGCAGAAAGAGGTGGGAGACAGAGGAACATGAGCAATTTTGTGCTTTCCATCAGTGGAAATTAGCATTGTGGAAACTGTAATCAATTTTAGATGATTTGCAAAATGCCTGACTGGCCATTTCTTGGTGATAATGGACAGATGTTATCATGAAAAGAAATTGCAGGCTCTCTTGTAGGAGCTCCAAATGTAAACCACCACCACACAGCATGGTGAGTGTCTGGGATGCTGTGCAGGAAGAGCAGCTCTGCCTAGCTGTCATTGCTGCTGGGATTGTGAGGGACCATGTGACTTGTGCTGTCCAGGGCCAATGGCCCTTCTGCTTTGAGCCTACCTGTATATATGTTCCCTGAGGAGAGTGAGATAGCTGTGATATCAGTATCCATACTGGTCTGTGGTGGTGCAAGACTGTAATCCAAGCACTTGGGAGGTAGTGCCAGACAGATCACTATGAGTTCTAGGCCAGGCTGATTTTCAAAGAACATTCCAAACCTACAGAGAAACCCTGCCTTGAAAAACCAACCCAAACCAAAAGAAAACAAAACAGAAACAAATATTCGTTTCCTCTGTACATCGCAGGCTTGCTTTTGGCATGTTTTGGAACATACAAGGGAGAAACTAATATTTTGGCTTCTGGAATTTAGGAATATGGCATTCCACATTCAGGTTTAAAAATCAGTGGAAATAGGAGATGGGGATCATCCTTCAGCAAGATTTGACCACAGTGCTTTTAATTTTCCCTTACCACCATTTCAACCAGGAAAGTTGAAATCCAATAACTCAATTGTACTTAAGAAATCATCTTTCCTGCTACAAGATTCCAGAGACTGGATGATGAAAGTCTCCCATCTAAATAACAATAGATTTGGGCCCAGTCAGGTTTAAACACACCCTTCAGGCAGGGAGTAAGTGCAGCTATACAGTGCCTGAAGGGAGATGGTATGTGCAGTTATGGAGTGCATTTAATATGGGAAACAATTACTATTAGCCACTTATACATATTAATAGAAGTCCTCTGGCATTGCCCTACCTTTGGTTGATGACTTAAATTTAGTGAATGAATAAAATGGAGCTTCATTTTTTTAAAGGACTACAAAATACCATCATACTTGGACACATATCTTACAGGCTCCACAAAGTTGATGCCATATGGATCCTACTGAGTCTATTCCATAATAGCTTTAGAGAGCATTTCTTTGAAATACTTCTTTATGCTGAAGACCAGCTAAGACATCTAGACTCATAAACCAAACAACTACAGAATTCTTCAAATTTCCATTGTTAGGCATTGTTAGAGTATGTGGCCCTTAGCTACCGAGACAGCCCGATAAATCCACTTTCAACAATCACAGTTTTCCTCTACAGAAATTTATGTCTGCCAGATGAAAAACTTGAGACCAGGTGACAGGTTTGTGCATCACAGGGTTGCTTTTGTGTTTTGTGGTAACATTCACTGGTAAACTGTAAGTTTGGCTTCTGAAATTTATGAACAACTCCTTCAACATTTAGGTTTTCTTACATGATTTACCCAAAGTTTAGAAGCTGCTAAAAAGAAGTGGTGGGGATCTTCCTTCAGCAATATGTGAACAGAGTGCTATTAACATTTTCCTACCTCCCACAACAATGGTGTGATTCAGGAAAGTTGAGTTTCTGGGAACAAATGGAATTTCTGATCTACAGAACTTTCTAGGTGAGTATGATGTTGAATGTGTGGATTGTGCGGATGCCTCATGCTGTTTCATGATACATGTGGCAGGAACAGATATTAAATTATTCTTCTATGTTATTTTCCATCTGGGCATCAACAGGTCCATGTTTACCTTAAATCACGAGGGAACATGAGAGTTTGCAGTAGCAAAGCAAGAGATTAACCCCATAAGTATGTGGAGTTTTAGACTATGGCACATATCTGTTGGGAAGAAATATCAGTAGTTTGAGGGTCAGAAGCAGAACAGTTTAAGGCTTCTTATTGTTTAAAGTTTTGGGAGTTGTGAAGTCTAGTTATTTACTTTGTAAACACATAAAATCATTGGTAACTGTGTTACACTAGTCAAGACCTCATTTTACAAGGCTGACTTTCCCTTGACCTCTTGAGAAATGGTTGGTTATATTTTCCTGCATTTCTTTTTCCATTTTTCTATACATCCCCTTTATTCTTTCCCAAATATTTTGTACCTTCTCAATTGCTGTAGATTTGTTGTGAGTATAAATGTCACACTGTGTCAGTGTATGCACTATCATTTGTAATCCTGTTGATACTTACATGTGTTTCCAATTTCATATAGGTCAGGAATTAGATGAGGTGTTGTAAATTTTATTTGTATTTTAATGAATTCATATTGCAGATTTACCTTCCATGGTATCATAATATTGAGGCATCCATTTCCCAATGATTATTCATTGAATTCTTTATTTATATAGGCTAAGCAGATGGCACAGCACATAATCTTGTAGATGACCTGATTTCAGATCCCACCAACCAAACACAGAAGTTTGTAAAAACCTGTTACTACAGATACAGGATATCTAACAACCACTTCTATGGTGTGTCCCATAAACACACAAGGAAAACATCTCTCTTACAAATACTGTATATTCAAAATTTGGTGTAAACATTTCTTTTTACTTATGAAAGACCCGCAGATGCCGTGGACCCTCATGCACCGACTCAGGAAAGGCGCCCTCCCCCAAATCACTCACGATAAGTGGTCTTGATGCAAAAGCATGAGGTTTTTTATATTCCAGTGCACTAGGGTCCACAGCCATACTCCACGTGGGGTAGAGGCCTGGGAACCCCGAGTAAAGTGTTTAGACAGGTTTTATAGGGTTACAATAAAGCCCACACATCATAAACCAATCATCTCATAGCATCTTGTGTGGATCAATTAATTTGAAGTATTCAAACCTGCACTTAGCCCAGGAAGTCTGCTTTCGCTAGGGCTTCTGGGTGGTGTGACAAGGCTCATTTTGTGTGTTCACTTACTCACTCACTCACAACTGTCATAAACAGTCAAGAATGTGACCTTTAGCATACTCACTGCTAGCTGGCAAGGTCTATGGAGATTTAGGCTAAATTTTTCCATCATTACATTTATAGGGAAATGAAAACAAAACCAGTCGCTTTGGGTGCATGATACAAATAATACACTACTTCTTTTTAAATGTTATTTTTAAAATTTAGTCTTCATTTTATATACCATCCATAGTTCACCTCCCTCCCCATCTTCCTTCCCCCAATATCTTCCCCTTCATAAGCCCCATCCAATTCTTAGAGGGGATAAGAACTTCCTTTGGGAGTCAACAAAGTCTAGCATACCAAGCTGAGGAAGGCTCTAGGCATTCCATCCTGTATCATGACAGAACAAGGTGTCTCACCATAGGATGTAGCTTACAAACAGCCAGTTTGTCACCTGGGATAGCTCCTGGTTTCACTGCCAGGGTCCCTCGAACAGATCAATTCAAATAACTATCACTGACATTCACAGGGTTTAGTCTGATGCAATGAAAATCCTCCAACTGTCAGTCCATAGTCTGTGAGTTCCACTAGTGTCAGTAGTAGGGGGTGTGGCATGGTTGGAGTGGGCTTTACCTAGTTAGAGGAAGTATGTCACTAGGTGTGAGTGGAGTCAGGCATTGATGTTTCTTGTATATAGGATGCTGGCCAGTGTGTTGGTGAACATACTGTTGCCTCTGAGTCAAGAGTTAATGACACTAACCTACAGCACCACATTCACCTGCAGGGTGCCATGCCCCAGCCATAATGATGATTAACTGAATCTCTGAAACATTAAGTGAGACAACTCAATTAAATGTTTTCTTTTTAAGAGTTACCATTTTTTTGTAGTATCTCTTCACAGCAATAAAACCCTAAAAAGACAGATGTGGGTATCAGGGGCTGGGATATTGCTGTGAGAGGCTGGCCCAATCATAAAATTTCTTTGATGTTATATGAGTATAATTGATCTACAATCTTGTGTCTCCCTTTATGTCTATTCATTTTGTTTTTTTTTTCCTCAGTGCTATATGATTTTTAAAGAGCCAAGAAAAGTTCTATGTGAACATCAAATTCAGTTTCCTTCTAAGGTAACTTGATGAACACATTATAATGTCCATGTCATGAAATAAATGTGGGGAGTGCTAGAATTATATGACTATATTGTCAAAGAAGCATACATTTACAATGTGTTTATCAAACTTCCTGTTTAACACAGATATGGTGTAGAACCCTTCATGGACCCCTGAGGGACCTTGAGCAAGCCTGAAGCTGTTGGCTGGAACTCCTTGACCCAAGGCTGTTTTGGTACTCTTCCCATTTTGATAACACACCTCATGACACACACCTTGTGACAACACACACCTCGTAGGGAGGAGCTCAGCCTAAAATTCCTGTAATTTTCCATTGTGCTGTAAGTTGGTATTTAAGACCATTCTTTCCCCTCAATAAACTGCATTCAGCATTTGGTGTTCTGACATTGCCATTGAACGAATGACCCCCTGTCTTGTCTTTATTTAAATCTCTAGACCATCACCTGATTTGTGGAACAAATCAGGGCACAGGCAATACCAGTGGATCTTGCCCACCAAGATTTGGAAAGAAAGGATCACCTAAGAAATCACCCTTGGAGGCCCGCCAGCAAAATTAAGTGAATGAGGGTGTATTGAAGGTTGGGTTCCAGTAACCGTAAGGAAGGTCTCAGTGGACTATTAGTGGCCCTATTGAAAAGACAGGGTGATAGGATTAAATAAAGACAGCTAAAGAATTCATTGCCACAATTAAAAAGAAAAATGGCAGAGATGAATAGGACTTTTGAGGAATTACAATATCTATTAGGGGACAAGAGGGACCCCAACTAGGATATGATAGTCATGCTGTAACTGATGAAATGGATACTTTGGAATCAGAAACTGAACCTGGTGAGCCCACATTTCAACTCCCAAGGCACAACCCCTTTTGTGATTCTGCTTCCTTTTGTAGGGCCTGTACACCTCGAGGGTTAGAGGAAGAGGCCAAAGATTTAATAACCAAGGTAGAAGTGTTAGAATAGGAAAGACAAGTGTTTCCAATGATTGAGACAGTGGATCCGCAGGATAACAGAGTGAGAGAGCACAGCCCATTAAATTATAAGGATATAACTTGAAATTTGCAGGCAAGTGGATGGCACTTGAAGAAACCATCCTGAATGAGGTAACCCAGTCACAAAAAGAGGAACACAGTATGTACTCACTCACATATGGATTTTAGACCTAGATCAAATGATCACCAGCCTATAATTCACATAACCAGAGGAACTAGGATACAAGGTGTATTCTAAGAGATTCATATAAAGCCCCTCACAGAACTTGGAAGGGATAAGTCCCCCAGAGCTCAGGTGAAGTGGGGGAGAACAGCGAATGGAGAGAGAAGTAAGAGAAAATGAGGGGGGGAGGGAGAGGAAGGCATGTGCGACCAGGAGGATTGAGCCTGGTTAGGAATGGAAGATAGGAAAGAGAGAGAGAGAGAGAGAGAGAGAGAGAGAGAGAGAGAGAGAGATACAGAGACAGAGACAGAGACAGAGACAGAGAGAGCAAACATAAAAGAGGGAGCCAATATCGGTTTGAAGATAAAGTTGAACACAAAGAAAGGTCGAGAGAACTACAAGACTGCTACCAACTAACAATCTCAGCTTCCGTGGAAAGGCTATCATAAATGCCCTTCCCAGAGAGTGAGATCAACAACTAACTTCTCCATGGAGCCCTCAACTAATGCCTGTTGAAAATAGGAGCAAACACCCATACATAAACACTGAGTCGAACTAGAACCCAGAAGCAGATCGAGAGGACAAGACCATGCGGTAGAAGCACATAGAGACAGCTTACCTGAACAAGGAGGAGCTAAGGGCCACTAGACTGATAGCTGGGAAGGCAGCAGGGGACTGACTTGGGCCCCCCTGAATATGGGTCTCATCCAGAAGGTCTGAGCAGTCTAAGAGACCTCTGACAGTGGAGCCAGGATGTATCCCTGGTGCACAAAAGGACTTTGCAATCATATACCCCATGGAGGGATAACTGCCTTATTCTAGAGACAGGAGAGAAGCCCTAGTCCCTACTTCACAGGACCTGTCAGATCTACATGACCCCAACTGGATGGCATTCCCCTTCATATAGAATTGTCTTGGGGGGATGGGAGGGGAGGGTGTTTAGAGTGCATGTGAGAGGGCAGAGAGGGTAAAATGGAGGGAAGGAGGGAGGAAGGGCTGGAGGGGAGGGAGGGAGTGAGGGAGAGGGAACTGGGATCGAAATGTAAAATAATAAATTAAATTAAAAAAATGCTTTGACTCCTGTAGTGAGGTAGTCCTTCTGTAGCACTGACCACGCCCATTGGGGGGTGGAGCTATGGGCGGAGGTGACCTGAGGAAGGAGGTCGGAGGGGGCCAGGAAGGCGCTCTCTTTCTGGCGTGACTCGGACAGGAGAGGATCGGGTTGAATTTCCTGGTGTTCATCTGTCTAGGTTGTAAGTTATTTCTCCCTGAATAAACATCTATTCGGCTTATTTGTTTATCCTGATCCTTATTTACCGCAATATCTGGTGTCAGAAGTGGGATTTACCTGGGTTTTGCCCCCAGGCGGCAGAAGCCGCCCCCCCCTCCCCCACCTTTCCCAACGGGCAGGGTTTAACCAGGTGGACTCACCACAGCTTTGGGACATTTGCCTCTTCCTTACTGCAAAGGAGATCCTTGCCGCTAAAGCAGACCTGAGAAGGCACTTACCGCTTAACATTTTTTGCCCATTTCCGCACCGGACTTTGCATTCAGGCAGAGCCTCTCGGCGGCACCCGCCCGGCGGCACCCGCCCGGCACGTGTTTCGTCTTGTGTTACAAGTAACTCCAAAAGTCCCCTTTTAACAAAATTCTGCTTGCCATAGTTTGTTAAGAACTTTTTACAGGAACCGGGATCAGACGAGCCTGGGCGGCTAGGCGCTATTTGATGACACACCTCCAGGCGTAGCTACCACAAGCTGAGATATACAACTAAAAGCATCAAAGTTCCAGGACAGCAGAATTACACCTAAGGTAATTGTAACATCCTTTGCAATTTAAGCTGATATAAAATCTGAGATAAATTGTTCTATAACTATGGCAGATAATTTTACTATGCAGAACTTTAGGAATTATTTTACTTCATATGTAGAAGGGATTTTAGCAGAAGAAACTTATGACTGGACCAATATATACTTTTATTTTGTAATAGCAATGGGTTTCATCATTAACATGATATTCTTAAAGAAATGGTTTGAGATTACAGCAAACAATAAGGAACTTGTACAAACCATGGGAGACTTAGTAACAAGGATTCGAAACATTGAAAATGATAGAATTCAAAGCATAGAGACAAGGATTCAAAACATTGAAAATGATGGAATACAAAACATAGAGACAAAGATTCGAAACATTGAAAATGATAGAATTCAAAGCATAGAGACAAGGATTCAAAACATTGAAAATGATGGAATTCAAAACATAGAGACAAAGATTCGAAACATTGAAAATGATAGAATTCAAAGCATAGAAAATATAGAAAGAAAGATTCAGAATATTGAAGATGGCGTTGGCGAGCTGAAAGGTATAATTTGTTTAATGTCAGATACTTCAATAACCAGAACAGAAACAATGCAATGCATTAACAAACTAGCAGAAACAGCCCACTCCTGGTCGGAGGAAGCTACTAATAAGTTTAAAAAACTGGAACATCAGATAGAAAGACTAGATGACAGAATCTCTTCCAGGTCTGAGGATAATGGCAAGCTAGCAGATAGAACATTGTTTCTGGAAGGCAGTTTACACGCCATTCAGATAATATCTAAGGATGATAAGATTAAAAACATGGAATCATTTGTAGTTGGAGAAAGTAAGAAACTGACTGATACAATGAAGTCTCTAGAAAGTTATTTGATTCAAGAAGTTCAGACACTCAAAGAAACAATGGTGAATAGATTTCAGGCTTTAGAAGACCTTCAGTCTGATACATCAGAAGAAGAACTACAGGTAACAGGGCATGAAAAAGATTTAAAATTTCCCACACCATTTAGGGTCAGGGGAGCTTTCCCTGTATCTATTCATGAAAAGCCAGCAACGAAGAAACATCCAAAAGGTGTCGTTGCATATCACTGGGAACCAATACGTATGAAAGATTTAAAAGGTATAAAGGAAGCAGTAGTCTCTTATGGCATGCACTCACCTTATGTGAAGCAATTAGTAGAATCATGGGCATGGAATAACAAGGTAACCCCTAAGGATTGGGATCAATTAATATCAGCTGTCCTTGAAAGCGCCTCTCAAATAGAATGGAGGGCTTTATGGAGAGAGGAAGCAAAAGCTCTTGAACTTCAGGGCTTAAAGAAAGGGTATAAATCTCCCCAAGATAAAATTCTTGGTGAGGGTCTCTATGCTGACCCAGAAACCCAAGCTGCCTATGATGAACACATCTTGTCTCTATGCAGTACAGCAGCGTTGAATGCTTGGGATAAGGTTCATGAATTAGGAGAGAGGATAGAACCCTATACCAAGATAAAGCAAGGACCTAGAGAACGTTTTAGTATCTTTCTAGAAAGATTATCTAGGGCAGTACAATTAGAGATAGCAGACATAGATGCTAGGCGAATACTCATAGAATCTTTAGCTTATACGAATGCGAATCCTCAATGCAAACAGGTGCTTTGGCCTTTAAAAATGCGATCAGCACCCTTGGATGAATGGGTCCTATATACAGGCAACATTGAGTATAATGACAATAAGACTGAAGCATGGATAGGAAAAGCCATATCTAAAGGTCAGAGAAGATATCAAGATAACAGAGTTCCTTACTATGGTGACTTAGAAGCTTGGGTAGGAGAAGCCATCCCCAAAGGTTTCAAAAGATATCATAATGTCAGATGTTATAACTGTGGTAAGATAGGACATCTAAAAAGAAATTGTAGGCAAAGCTTCCCTAGAAGTAACACCCCCAGGAATGAATCAAACAGAAGGCCTCAGCCTCCTGGGTTATGTAGAAGGTGTGGCAAAGGCAGACACTGGACAAATGAGTGTAGATCGACCAGAGACAAGCAAGGAAACCCTTTACCATCGGGAAACTCCTTGGGGGGCCTCTCGAAGGCCCCCACGTCACAGGTGGTTCGAACATTCCCAGTCACAGTGGAAGACAATCTCCCACAGGACAATTAGAAAATTCTGTGCCTATTATAAAAACTCATACTGCTCTGGATGACGAACTAGTGACGGAAGTTGAATCAAACATGACAGAAGGAAATGAAAAACGTATATTTTGGCAAACTGCTATAAATAGTCATAGGCCTAGATTGATAGTTAAGATGAATAATAGACTGTTTGAGGGTCTGGTGGACACAGGAGCTGACGTAACTATCATATCTAATAAATCTTGGCCTCAAAGATGGCCCCTGCATGAGGTAAATGTTCAATTCTTAGGGATTGGAACCCTGGCTCAGGTAAAACAAAGCACGAGATGGATTGGCTGTATAGGACCAGAAGGACAGAGAGGGAGGTTGAGACCATATGTGGCTGATGTAGTGATAAATTTATGGGGTCGTGATCTATTACAGCAATGGAATACACAGATTAACATTCCTCCTGTATTAGATAGGAACCATAGACGACCTCATGATTGTGGAAAGAATACTGTTAAGTACTATACAAGACAGAGACCAAATATCCAGGCAGTACAAAAACAAAATACAAATGCTGAACAAACAGAGGAACCAAAAGCCCTACCTTTAAAATGGCTAACAGAGGAACCTGTTTGGGTAGGACAATGGCCTATGACCTCTGAGAAGTTAGAAGCTTTAGAAAGCCTGGTTCAGGAACAGCTAAATGCTGGACATATTGAGGAATCAACCAGCCCTTGGAATTCTCCTGTATTTGTGATCAAAAAGAAATCTGGTAAATGGAGAATGCTTACAGACCTGAGAGCCATCAATAAAGTTATCCAGCCAATGGGCTCTCTACAGCCTGGAATGCCCTTGCCTTCTTTGATACCCAAAGAATGGCCTATTATAGTTATTGATTTAAAGGATTGCTTCTTCACTATACCTTTACAAGAACAAGACAAAGAGAAATTTGCCTTCACGGTACCTAATTATAACAATTCTCAACCGGTGAAGAGATATCAATGGAAGGTTTTGCCACAGGGAATGCTAAATAGCCCCACCCTGTGCCAATATTTCGTACAAAAACCGTTAGAAATAATTCGTAAACAGTTTCCACAATCCATAATCTATCATTACATGGATGATATATTGTTAGCTGACTCTAAAGGAGAAATATTAGAAAAAAATGTTTGAGAAAGTAAAGGAAGTTTTACCTCGCTGGGGATTACAAATTGCACCTGAAAAAATACAAAAAGGAGAGTCTATCAACTACTTAGGATATAAAATAGGTCTACAGAAAATTAGACCACAAAAAGTACAGATCAGAAGAGATCGCTACCAGACTCTTAATGATCTTCAAAAATTACTAGGAGAGATTTCTCAACTGCAAACCATAATTGGAGTAGAAGGGCGTGATTTGAAAAACTTGAAAATGGCCCTAAAAGGAGATAAGGACTTGAATAGTCCACGAATACTATCAGCTGAAGCTGAGAAGGAATTAGAATGGGTAGAAAAGAGGATACTAGAAGCACATGTGGACCGTGTGGATCCAAACCTAGACTGTATTCTGGTTATATTACCATCTAGAGAATATCCTTCAGGGATTTTGATGCAGAGAGAAGATATCATATTAGAATGGATATTCCTACCACATAAACAGAATAAAAAACTGAAAACATATATAGAAAAGATCTCTGACTTGATTATAAAAGGTAAATTAAGACTTCGTCAGCTAATAGGAAGGGACCCAGCAGAAATTATAGTACCTTTAACTAATGAGGAAATTTCTTCCTTATGGAAAGATAACGAATATTGGCAGAGAGCTTGCAGTAACTTTTTGGGAACAATTAGCAACAACTATCCCAAAACTGAGAGAATCAAATTCATAAAGAAAACGATTTGGATTCTTCCACGCATTGTAAGAAAAACACCTATTTCTGGAGTTCATACATTCTACACTGATGCAAATAAATCAGGTAAGGCAGGATATAAATCAGGAAATATTAGCAAAGTGGTTCAAAGCCCTTACAATTCTGTACAAAAGGCAGAATTGTATGCCATTCTCATGGTACTTATGGATTTTAAAGAACCCCTCAATATAGTTACTGACTCTCAATATGCAGAGAGAGTTGTTTTACACATTGAGACTGCAGAATTTATTCCTGACAATACAGAATTAACTTCATTGTTTATACAATTACAAGATACTATCAGAAAGAGGACTCATCCTATATATATAACACACATCAGATCCCATACGGGTCTGCCAGGTCCTCTAGCACAAGGCAATGATGAAATTGATCGTTTATTGATAGGAAGTGTGCTAGAAGCCTCAGAGTTTCATAAGAAACACCACGTGAACAGTAAAGGTTTAAAAAAGGATTTTTCTATCACTTGGGAACAAGCCAAGGAAATAGTAAGGAAATGTCCTACTTGCTCATTCTATAACCAAACTCCTTTACCACCAGGCAGTAACCCTAAAGGTATAAATAGGAATGAAATATGGCAAATGGATGTGTTTCATTTTGCAGAATTTGGAAAATTAAAATATGTACATCACACTATAGATACATTTTCAGGGTTTCAGTGGGCTACTGCTCTGAGCTCTGAAAAGGCTGATTCTGTTATAACGCACCTTTTAGAGGTAATGGCCATTATGGGCATACCTGCACAAATAAAAACTGATAATGCTCCAGCATATGTCTCCAGCAAATTGAAAGAGTTTTTTGAGTATTACAAGATAAAGCACATAACTGGTATACCACACAATCCTACAGGACAAGCAGTGGTTGAGAGATCCAATCGTACTTTAAAAGAAATGCTCCATAAACAGGCAGGAGGAACCAAAACACCCAAACACAGATTACATAATGCTTTATTAACATTAAACTTTCTTAATGCTGATGAAAAAGGAAAAACAGCTGCAGAAAGACACTGGACAATAGAAAAAACTTCTGAACTAAATCAGCCAGTGTATTTCAAGGATGTACTGACCTCAGAATGGAAAGCAGGATATGTGTTACGTTGGGGTAGGGGTTTTGCATTTGTATCTACAGGAGAAGAAAAACTATGGATACCATCTAAGTTAATCAAGATCCGAGTTTACAAGAGAAACATCTTAATGAAGAGAAATGACAAGTCATCCAACAAACTAGGTCCTATGAGGTGTGCGGAGGCCTCTCAAAGGTAGGGGAAGTGTTCTGTTCTTGTTTTTACAGGAAAACAGAGAAAACCTATCATCAAACAGCCAAAAGACACTGAACATGTAGGTGCCTACAGAAGAGAAGACAGCTCTTCAGAAACAATCACTTAAGGAAGCAGAATCTGATATATGGTAAAAAAAAAAAATAATAATTTATAGTAAACTATTTCTATATAGAAATCTATTTCTCTCTACTATCTAGTATTCCTGAAGTCCCAAATTTTGTAAACCAATGCTGGCTTTGGAGTTGGATTTGGCTTTCCTTCTCTAAATTCAAGCATGTTGTTAAGATTAAATTCATGGTTTCTGCCTTAAATCAAGAAGCCAATTGGTGTAAGGCAGAAGAAACAAAATCTGGGGACTCATATCTTATGCAATTTTCTCTCTGAAATCCTAATTTTCTCACATACTTTTAATGCTTATTGTTGTCTTTCCCTAATGCATACCTTAAAACTTGAAAATTTTACTTTAATATTGATGTGTAACTTTTCCACAAGGAATAATAACGATTCCTAACAGCAGTCTTTGAACTTTCCGGAAAGAAGATGGGGCCCCACATCATCATTTCCACTTGACTCAACCTGATGCATCGGAACTACAAACATCACCCTAAAACCGGTTTGAGACTGTTTTGCTCGAGACAACTCATGACTAGCTAGCTGTAATGGTGCACCTTTTTATTACACCCTGGCCAGTTTCAAATAGAACTACAGTCAAGCATTTTCTGCCACACAGTGACTAACTACATATGTCACAGCCAGTTCTGTTGAGAAATTTGGTTGCTAAAAATTTTCTTCCTACAGGATCCATTGGAGCACTCATCGTCCCATTTCAGCAGGAAGTAATCTTAATATGACTACGCCCCCTTTCCCTACCCTTGGAATTTTGGGATAATAGTCATCGTCTTTGGGTTGGTTTTAGTTATTTGGGATTGGGTGATGCTTACACTCGGGTTTATCTTTTAGACAGGAATAGGGAATGGTGGGTAAAGGTATGGTTTAGATGGGATATAAGTAGATTAGCCTA
Organism: Phodopus roborovskii; assembly: GCF_943737965.1. NCBI lineage: Eukaryota > Metazoa > Chordata > Mammalia > Rodentia > Cricetidae > Phodopus > Phodopus roborovskii. The sequence goes on along the minus strand of NW_026126879.1, from coordinate 29,896 downwards.
TTTCCTTGAGAATTTGAGTATGAATGAGATAGTATTTTACAGCTTACATTGTTATGTATTCCTATGTGGTAAGCTATGTAAAATTAAGTTTATATTTTGTTATATTGTGTTAAATGTTTCCACTTATAATATTTATGCACATTATTTTTTACCATATTCTATGTATGTATACTTTTCCTGTATTCAAGACATTTTGTATATTGATACAATTTGGGATATTTATCTTGCTGCCCTTTATAGTTCTACCTCTTGTCTTGACACTTATACTCTACCTCTATTTTAGGGATTTACATGTAGGTATATGTAAATAGTTATATTGTTTAAGTATTTGTTCCTGCTTTACTCAGGAAAGTTTTAATCAGTCTTTTAGCTAAGTTCCCGAGTATTACAGATTATCTTCACTCACATTTCCTGTACCTATGAGATTAGTCAGATATAGATGCTTAATCTTCAATCACTTCATAGACATGCAGAACATGGCATTTAAATGTTTTAATATTAGTACTCCATTGACATGAGACACTGTTGCTCCTGACAGCACCGTGAACTTTCCCGAAAATATGTTGGACACTGTTGTTGCTCCTGCTGGAGTTCAATCTCGCCTCAGCTAATGGCCTGTTGGGCATAGAATTGCCCCCACCTTGATCACTGATTTGGACATGCAGTCCTATGTGCTTGCAGGAGACAAATATAGAAGACTGCTTGACCTTGCCAAGTCAGGGTAAGACAGCCATTCTGTTTCCCTGCTGTTGTTGTGGTCTGTCAAGTTCTCTTGGCCTTAGCCAAATCTGGGTGTACCAACGTCGCTGTGAGACCTAGGGTGACTGTTCAGGTGGCTTGCTGTTTCTGTCCTTGCTGCACCGTTTTGGAAGTTGTCCATCCGCATTTCCTGTCTACTCTAGTATTGTTATTTTCCTTCTCAGGTCTTGATGAGGTTGAAGATTAAACTATCACAACTATTATTCTCTCTTCCTAGTTAGATATATTAGGTACTAGACTTACGTTTTCCAGCTTAGGACAACTCTATTGTGAACTCCATTATGCCCTCACCCTAGGACTAGATATGTAGGTCATTTTGTTCTCGATTTTCCTTTTCTTAGAGCACACTTGTTATTCACTGTTTTGTATATAGTTTTGTATTAAGCCTAAATCTTTTCTTTAGACTAAAAGGGGAATTGTAGTGAGGTAGTCCTTCTGTAGCACTGACCACGCCCATTGGGGGGGTGGAGCTATGGGCGGAGGTGACCTGAGGAAGGAGGTTGGAGGGGGCCAGGAAGGCGCTCTCTTTCTGGCGTGACTCGGACAGGAGAGGATCGGGTTGAATTTCCTGGTGTTCATCTGTCTAGGTTGTAAGTTATTTCTCCCTGAATAAACATCTATTCGGCTTATTTGTTTATCCTGATCCTTATTTACCGCAATAGACTCCAAAATTTAAGTTGAAGGACAAGTTACTGGGGAAAAGGATTTCTATTTTTGTTTCCACGGAAAATGAAAAGATGTGGATTCCTTCCAGACTAATGTGGTTTGATCACGCCAGACCGCCTGAAACAGAGTACAAGCTGATCCTACATTTAAAACAGCTGGACAAAACAGCCCTACAGACTACAGCTAGGATATCTGAATCTTCTTCGAATCCCCCAAGACAGCGCCCCTTACCAGCTGGAAGTAGTTTGGAAAGAACGACGCCCAAATTCCCAAATATTGTGTATAAATGTTTGTTTTCATTTAATTGGACTTTGTTATATAAAATTAAATAAAAAAGTATAAATTAAAAAAAAACAGCTTAAAGAGGCTGTCACTGCTTATGGAACCCATGCTCCTTTTACTCAGACAATTTTTGAGTCTTTCGCAGGATTAAATTGTATTGATTGGATGCAGCACTGTAGAGCCTTGCTGAGTGGGGATTTGCTATGGAAAGACAAATTTCAAGAATTTTGCAAGGAAACCACACAAAGTAATGCTGTTGCTGGATTTCCTGCTAGGAATTTAGATATGCTCGCAGGCACTAGGCAATATTCTACACTTGTAGCTCAAATTCTTTTTGACCCAGCAGTCCATGCACAAAATGCTGTTGCTGCTACTAGAGCTTGGAAAGCCCTGCCTAATAAGGCTGCAGGAGATCAACTATCTAAGGTATTAAAGGGACTGTCTGAGCCCTATTCAGATTTTGCAGACTGCCTCCTACAGCTGACAGGCCACATTTTTGGTGATGATGGAAATGCCATGCCCATAGTTAAACAATTGGCATTCGAAAATGCAAACAAGTATTGTAAAGAGGCTTTACATCACCATAAGGCCAAAGGTCTTAATGATTATATACTTTTATGTTGGTACATAGATTGTCATCACATTATGGTCCAGGTTATAGCTTCAGTTATTAAAAGAGGTAGGGATAATGGAGGAGCCAGGCCAAAGACACACAGTTGTTGTGGACAACAAGGACATTGCTGTGGCTCCAGAATGTAGTACTCAGTTTCTTAAATGGTCAGAGAATGAAGGACATACAGGTCTTTTTCAGCCTTTTGTGTTAAGTCATATCCCTGTTAATCTTTGGGGGAGAGATGTGCTTCAGGCCATGGGAGCAGTCCTTACTACTGAGCCTGTTAAAAATATGCTGGCTAACCAAGGTTATGTACAAGGAAAAGGACTGGGTAAATCCATACAAGGTGACCCTCAGTCTGTTGTATCTAAAATTTAATTATCATAAGAGCCGGAAATCACACTGGGCTGGGAAATTTTCCTTCTCTTAATTTTAAAGAGCCCTATAAGAGTTATCTATGGGTGGTGTTGCCTCAAGGAATGGCCAAGAGTCCCACTATTTGTCAAATTTATGTATCATTGGCCATTGCCCCCATTAGAGAGAAATTTCAATCCCTCTATAGTTTACATTATATGGATGATATTATTTTAGGCGACCCAGATTCTAAGGAAATGAATGAGGATTTTGGGGGAATTGCAAAATAATCTTCAACTAGCTGGTTTAAGAATAGCCCCAGAAAAGGTGCAACAAGAATTTCCCTATCAATACTGGTCATCAATTGTTAAAGACTACTTTAAGGCTGGATAAACTGACCATCTTTAATGATTTTAAAAACTTATTGGGAGACATAAATTGGGTTCGATCTAGTTTAACCCTAACCACTGGGCATCTTAGACCATTATTTTACAAGGAGATTCTGATCCCACTTCTCCGCATACTGTAACGCATGCTGTGTGGAAATGCATACAGCTTGTGCATAAATGCCTCCAATATGCACATTTAAATTATATTGACTATTCTAAGAACTTGATGTTATTAGTTTTTCCTTCAACATATTCCCCTACTGTGGTATTTTGGCAAACTGGTCCTATATTGTGGGTACATAAACATTCATCCCCAAGAAAGGCAGTTAAATCTTATCCCCAGGCAAAGCTTTCTATTATTCAAAAGGCATACAAAATGAGCCTTCAAGTTTTTGGCATGATGCTTGATGTAATTGTTAGTCCCTATACCCAACAACAGATAAAATGGCTTCAACAGTTTGATGAGGATTGGGCACATTGCTTGTGTTCCTCACCCTGCCACTTTGATAGCTATTTTCCTTGCAGTAAGTTAGCTCATTTAAAAAAAAAAAAAATCACCCTGTGTGTTTCCTCAAGGTTATTTCCTGAAATCCTCTGAAGGGGGCCCGCAATGTATTTACAGATGGCTTTTCAAATGGTTGTGCAATAGCTGTTTCTTTTCCCATTATCAAACGCTCTATATTTAAAGTGAAGTCTGCACAATTTGCGGAACCATCTGCAGTACTATTAGCCCTTCAACATTTTTCTAATGAGCCATTTAACTTATACATAGACAGTAAACATTTGTATCACATATTGGCTCCCTTAGAAACTGCTGCTTATATATCTCCAGTCTCATGTACAAGAACACTTCCAAGACATACAAAGCCTACTATGGAGGCGCTATCCTCCAATTTCTGTAGGACATCTCCAAGCAAATTCTGATTTAGCCCGCCCTTTAAGTGAAGGAAATGCCATTGCTGATTTTAATATTAAAACAGATAATTCCATCATGATGATGAAAGAGTCTGGTTATGAAGCAGACTGCAAAGCTCATACAACCTTCCAATTAATGCAGAGTCACTTAAATTCCATTTTAAAATTGCTAGATACCAAGCAATTGATATAGTTAAGACTTGTCCCCTATGTGCAGAGTTCTTACCTTTTCCACACCTTGGAGTTAATGCCAATGATGTCACACCTAATGATATCTGGTAGATGGATGTTACCCATGTTCCTTCCTTTGGTTGACTACAATTTGTTCATGTATCTGTGGATACACATTCTCATCTCATATTTGCCTCTGCTCATACTGGAGATAGGCTTAAGTATGTTAAGAGCCATTGTTTACAATCCTTTGCTTATATGGGAATGCCCAGACAATCAAAACTGATAATGGCCCTGCTTATACTAGTCAGGGTTTTAACTCTTTTTGCAAAAATGTTTTTATCCCACATAAGATGGGTATCCCTTATAATCCTCAGGGTCAGGCCATGGTGGAACGTGCACATCGCACAATTAAAGCCTATCTCCATAAAACAAAAAAGGGGGAGTTTACAGGGTCTTGTCCTTTATATTTAAAAATTTTTAACTATTGATGGTGCTGCTCGATTTGCAGCCAACAGTAATTGGCACCCCCAGTCATCTGACTATGGTTCAGTTATTTGGAAGAATGTCCCCACTGGAAATCTGTGCAGCCCCAACCCAGTTCTAGTATGGGCCGGAGGGTCAGTTTGTGTCTTTCCACAAGACGCAGATAACCCTGTTTGGGTGCCTGAGTAGCCGATTCGCCATATGTGTAGGGACGGTGATTGTAACAGCCAGAATGAAGGTCTGATGGGTCTTCAAGAATCTACCCATCCTGATGCCTGTGGGTCTGAGTAGCCATATGTGGCATTTTTTTCCTGACCATTAATTATAATTTGGATCCAGTGGCTATAAATTTACACTTTGATCCAAATGACAAGAATTTCACCTTTATCTCAGGCATTGTATTCTGGTTCCGTTCTTTTTGTTGTAACTAATGCTAATTTTGGAGAAAGTTTCATTTTTCTCAGCAGGACTGCCAACTGTAAAAGCTGTTGTGGGCCAGGTGTGGAGCAGAGAGGAAAGGAGATTTTGGGATCATGACTGCCAGTGCTGCCTTCACCACTGAAGGAACAGTTTCTACCATAGCCCCTCTCCCAATCTGTAAATACTACAAGCATAGTTGATCAACTATCAGGTGATTTGGCTTAAGCCTTAGCCACCCAAATCACACTTATTATCTAGTACAAATTGGCATTTTTAAATTAAATTTACAAACTAACCTCTTGTAGGATTGAATTTTTGTGAGAAGATCATAAGGCTTCTTGTTCTCTGTCTTTTACACATATCTGTGTTAATGCATCATTTTTCTCCAGAAATCCTGGAGTGAACAGTTTTTAAGTTATACACATGCTTTACCCATGCAGATCATTAACATCTATGAAACCTGAATGCCACTTGCCAATGCAGAAGGCCTTTTACAAGGACTTCAACATGTGAGCAGATCATTGGGGTTTGTAGCCCTTGCACTTGGTGCTACTTTGCCACAGCATTAGACAGGCCCACGCCAACTTCCAAACAAGACAGATACTGTCTTTGGCTCAAGAGAAAAAGCCTCTGCCCACTTGTGACTGAAAAACTAACTATTCACCAGTGATGGGTAAGGCAGAGGGGGCAAATATCCAACCTAAGACAGGTAGGTTACGGGCCTGGGTGACCTCTCCAATGATGGGAAAGGAATTATGCTGACCTCCTCTGCCACCTAAGGCAGGTGTTAGTTTATATTTGAAAAAAAGGGGGGGGGACCTGTAGGGCCCTGCATGGACACCTGAGGTGCCTTGAGCTAGCCTGGAGCTGTTGGCAGGAGCTCCTTGCCCCAAGGATTTTTTGGTACTCTTACCATTTTTTGATGACACACACCTCGTGACAATACACAACTCTTAGGGAGGAGCTAAACCTAAAATTCCTGTAATTTTTCAACTATGATGTAAGTCAGTATTTAAGACCATTCTTTCCCCTCAATAAACTTCATCTGGCATTTGGTATTCCAACATTGCCATTGAACGAATGACCCACTGTCTTTTTTTTTTTTTTTTTTTTTTCAATCTCTAGGCCTTTACCCAATTCATGGAAGCGATGGTAGTGCAGGCACTACAAAAAGTAAGTTGGTGTTGACTACAAAGACTTTTCTACAAAAAGACTCCTGATTGAAATGCTTTCCACAGGTACAGCCCATAGACTGAACTATTCATTGGTCAACATCCAGAACTGGGGTGTTGCTAGGACCACATTGGACCTCACAGAATATGGTGACAGGTTCCCAACAAGCTTACAGAAAGCCTTGCCAAACTGTCTACTATGACCTCTCTATTTTCAGGTAGCATCCTCTCATTCACAATGCTGTGGCTTCTGCACTCTTCCATGCTCAGAAATCTTCACAGCAACAATCAGCAAAGAGGTCAGTCCAATGGTGCCTGTTCTGCTATAAAACCAAGCCTGTAGCATGTCTCTAGGGGTGCATAGCCTGTGACTTGGAGGGTGTTCTTGATGCACCTGATTGGCTAGTGAAGCTTGAGTGACAAGAGCACTTCCTCCAGGTTTAGAGTGTTCTTAAAGTCAAAGCACAGGTGTCACTGACACTGGCTTCTACTGTAGACCTACACGTTTAGAGATCTGCAGATCTGCAGAGACATTATTCTATTTATTTATTTATTTTTTAATTATTTATTTATTTTTGGTGTTCTGAGACAGGTTTCCCTGTGGGAAACCTGCTGTCCTTGAACTATCTCTATAGACCAGGCTGGACTATTGCATCCCAATTATTATAATTATTGTGATTACTGTTGTTGTTTTCAGTAGATTTATCTCTTTTATTGAATTATTTATTTATTTTTGGTTTTTATACACAGTTTTCCACAGTTCCCAGGTACTTGGTCTGTAAACCTGGCTGGCCTTGAAGTCACAGAGGTCTGCCTGCCTCTACCTCCTGAGTGCTGGGATTAAAGGCATGGGGCACCACCACCTGGTGCATAAGGAATTTTAATGTCACTTACTTGTCTGCAATGATGACCCAGCTCTTTTCCTGCAATGCACAGGTTCATACTCTCCTTTGTCCTCCAAACAATATAAAGAGCTTGCAGAGATGATTATACAATACACACTGGAATGATTCTCTTACTTAACAGATAAAAATATGCTCAAGAATATTAAAAACTAAACAGAGATTTTAGAACACCAAAATAAGATATTTAATCTGTGGCTTCTTGCTTAGGTTAGGAGAAGTCATGGTACATTTTACCTGGTTGTCACAGGCCCTTCAGACAAACATTAGAGAAATGCAGGAACCATAGCACAAACAAGACGATAAATATTTCTCCTGCCAGAAGACTGGATGATAGGTCCATTGAATTGGGAGTTTATTCCTGAAATTCAGCACAAATTCTTGAGAAATGAATAATAATAAAAATTGTCTCCATGGTTAGTTGAATACTTGGAGAGAATGGGGCTGGGAAGAAAGCCTCTATGAGAACAATGGTGAGCCAGCACAGCCTCCTCAGTGGGCAGATAAGAAAACATCTGCATTATTCAGTGTTCTCTACTTGAACAAGACTGAGTTCACATTTCTAAAGCAATGCAGACTTCACCCAGCCTTCTGATAGGATAAACACATATTTTTTTCTTTGAGATCTGGTTTTTATATTTCTACCCTCTGAGTCTGAAGTCCAAGTGAGAACCAGGCAACAACTACCTTTAGTTCATGGGACTTCAGTGTGAAACTACAGAATAAACATCTCCTGTTCTGTCCTGGAATCCTCTTAATTTGGGACAGGGAATAATCACTTTAACAACATTGCTTACTGTCCTGTGCAAGCTAGCTAGCCACATTGTATCCAGAAGGAAGAAAAGAGTACAGGAAGATAGCAGGGTTTGCTTTTGGAGTCTGGGACAAGTGCTATATAAATGCATATCTCTGCTGATCTAGAAAATATATTTGTCTGGTGTGGAATACACTGTCAGGAAACATTGTACTGTGTCATTAAGGACTGTGTAACATTTGTCACTCTCACTCAGGCCTCAATATCCAATCAGGCCCTTCAGGTAACCTGTCATTTGAATATTTATAGGGCATATTTGTGTTTGTATGTTTTTTTTTTTTTTTTTTTTTTTTTTGAGACAGGGTTTCTCAGTAGCTTTGGAGCTGAAAGACCCACAGAGCACATATACACTCACGCCCCAACTCAGCCCCCCCCCAAATCACTCATGAGAAGTGGTCTTGATGCAAAAGCATGATGTCTCTTATATTTCAAGAGCATTGGGGTCCACGGCCATATTCCACGAGGCAGTAGAGGACTGGGGGAATCTTGGGTACAAGATTGAGACAGCTTTTATAGGGTTACAACAAAGCCCACGCATCCTAAACCAATCATCTCATAACATCCAGTGCAGACCAATCAATTTGAACTATCCAGGACTGTGATTAACCCAGGAAGTGGGTGGTGTGACAAGGCTCATTTCCTGTGTTCACTCACAGGTGATGTCTTAAACATCCCTGTCATAAACAGTTAAGAATGTGACCTTTTGCCTACTCCTGGGGTCAGTGGAGAGTTAGGCTAAATTTTTCCATCCTTACAGAGCCTGCCCTAGAAGTAACTCTGTAGACCAGGGTGGCCTCAATCTCACAGAGATGCAACTTCCTCAGCCTTTCCAGTCCTGGGATTAAAGGTGTGTGTCTCCAACTGGTACAGGTGCCATCTGGGTGCCAGTTTCACATTTGTCTCTGAAGAGAAGGTGGTACAATGTTTTGTTTCTGCTGTGCTTAAATTATTGCCACAGGGAGTTGGCTGGATATATTGGAAGAGCTGCTAACCATGACATGGTGAATGAGGGGCTGCTGTTCCCAGTTGGGGAGGGGAAGATCCTGACATTCCTGAACCAATTTGAATCTGAATGGGAAACTGCAGCCAGTTTCACTGTCCTGTGATGTATCACAAGGTCCTTGCAATTTGCTGTGCCCAGGTGTAGGCCTCTGAATCACTTCACTCTTTGGGATGAATATGCTCAGAGCTTTGGGCGTAGGGAACTGTGTGTTGAAACATGTCTCTACTCAATATCAATCTGTTTTAGTTGCATCCATGGAAAGGTTGTCAACCTTGTAGAGGCCTGTTTCTCTAGTATCTTCAAGACATTTAGCACTTTGCATTTTACATTTATTTGTTGACATGCATTACTGTGGCTGTTGTAAAAGACTTCGCTTTTGTTCAGTGTAATCTACTTACATGCCATGATGTAGATGAGTAAAATTGTTTGTATAAATGTTTTACCAAATGTTGGAAAAAAAATAGTAAGTCTCACAAGGTAGATTTTTGCTTACAGACAACTGCCTCTAAGACACTCCAAAGACAATTGTATAATAACCAGTTCTGCTAGAAATCAGGATGGTAGAATACACATTAATTCAAGAGGATTGTCTAGACATTTGGGTCCAAACTGTTACAAATGAGCCACCCTTGATTTATAATCTTCTATTATGCCCATTGTTCGATGAAAAACAGGCCTCTAACAAGGTGCTCAAGGAGGCATTACACTGTTAAAAGCAACCTTAAAGCCAGTTGGGCCGTGAAGTTACAGTGTTCTACTTGAGACAAGCATTGTTATTCCAGGTGGGCAATAGGACACCAGGTGAAAACTATTTGAGAATCAAATCATTGTCATTTTAAGGACTTGCCCTATCATGCAGTTAATCACATGGCTTTCATTTAGGCACTCAGTCAGGGGGAGGAACATTCTTGGGAGGCTTCCCTAAGGGCCTGATATATTGACAAAAAAGCGGAGCTTTCTCTAAAACCAGGAGTGTGCTTGGTAGAGCTGGTAATGGTCTACTGTCACAGCTTTCATGGAGGGTTTGCTTCAGATCCTGAGAACCTAAGCTTTCCAACCATGTAGAGCTGTCATTATTGATCGAAATGCCATCTTGGGCTTAGTCAGTAATGTTCTTGAGATAGCCTGTGTTCCTCTTGTATAGTGTTATTTGAGTAGCTGCCTCCAGAATTTGTCCCATGGTCTGATGCTTCCTGCTACTTCATAGAAGTCCCCTATATTCTTCCATTCCTCCCATTCCCCCTTGGAGTAGTATACAAGATGCTATTCTCAAGAAGCTTAAATCCCTGCACTCTGAAGGCAGAGGTTGGCAGATCATAGTGAGTTCAAGACCAGTCAATGGTGTATTTAAGAAATCACTCTAGGATGTTTCTTTGCCATATAATCCTCCCATATATCTCAGTGCCTACAACTACAAGTTCCCTGTCTCTCTTTAATGTGTTCAAAATATAACTTGGACCATGGACCCAAAAGACACTTAAGGATGATTGTGTATGTGGAATGCGAGTGTATCTAATCTGTGTCTACTTTGTGCATTAGCTAGAGATGTATGCATGCCATCATTAAAGAGATTTTTCTTTATTAATCTCCCAAGTGTGTGAAGGGATTTCTCCCTAGGAAGGGAGAACAGCTGCATTTTCATCCTGTTAGAAAATAATGTTGCTGAGGCAAACTCTCCATGTTGAATCACTTGGCTTTGACACAAGTCTGTTACTCTCTAAAGCAATGAACATCTGTCCTATATATTACATCTCCAAAATTCTTAAATTACTATTCCCATAAGAGATTTAAAATTTTCCACTTTCCATCATGAAGCCATATACAATGTGGTCATAGGAAAACAATTCACTTGTAGACCATTTTTTTTCCAGGCAAGAGTAGGAGGCATGGTTTATTGTGTACACTGTAGGAAAAATGGAGAAAAAATTCAGGTGATTTAGTAAACTTTATGAGAAAGGACCAGACTGTGATAGGGGTTGTGATTCTGTAATTTCTCAGCAAGTTTTCATCCCTGTCATGTGTATGAATACAGATTAGTTTGGGTGCACAGTTTTGGAAGGTCTTTTTGAGGCAAATAATATTTAATTGGCAATGAGGAAACTGTCATGTGTCCAATCCTGCTTGACACAGTTATGTCAGGTCAGAGGTTTGAGAAACTGATCATTGTTTGTAAATGTATTTGTCAGGTTACAGAACTCAGCCAACACCTACATATGGGCAGCATCAATCTATCTATTTGTTTCTTTGAGACAGGGTCTCTGTAGTTTTGGAGCTGGTTCTGGAACTCTGTAGACCAGGCTGGCCTTGAACTCATAGAGATCTGGCTTGGCACGGTGCTAACTGCACCTTGCCCAAACCACATTCTATGACACTTCAAGGAACAGATGCCTGAGGTATACAGGATGGCAGCTAAGAGAAAAGTTCTCAGCTGAGAGACATTGAAACACTCAGGCTGCTGCTGAGCCTCAGCCTCTGGTTCGCTGGAAGGATCTGTTAACTGGTCAATGAAAAGGGCCAGGTAGGCTAATCACCTCTGGAAGAGGCTATGCTTGTGTTTCCGCAGAATGAAGACTCCCAATCTGGGTCCCAGATCAATTCATCAGACCCTATCAGCAAAAGGCTCTCACAGAAAACAAAGAGGCGGAGAAACCAAGAGCTGCAGACAATGAGGAAGCAGCTGACGAGTCTGATGATAGGAATAAAGAAAATGAAACCACCTCCAAATCTAAACAGCACTACAATCTGCAGACACAGACTCTTGCTGTACTGGCTCAAATGAAAGCTCCTAAGACTCCTGTAGCAATTTTTTTTAGCTTTTTTTGCTGTCTTGTCAATAAATTCTGGGGTAAACAGGGAAAGTTACCGGGCTCACATTCCCAAGCCTCCGCTCTTACATCCGGTGGTTTGGGGAAAGACAAAGCTCATTAACATCATGAATTATGTTACTGATGTGCTAGGGGGACACCAGCTTTTCATATGGGGATTAATTCATCTGGGTATGTGAATTATGAGGGTAGATCAGAATCCTTACCAATTTGCAAAACACTTTGTGGTATCCCTCCAGCTGTTTCTTTGCATGTCAGTTATAGAACTTTCCTCACTGACACTCCTGAAAATAAGCATGTTAAAGACAAGAGTCCAAAACAGCAACCTATGTGGCAACTACAAATTGCTATTTTAGGGCACTCTAATTTTAATGAGACTATGGTAATAAATCAGCTGCTGCCTTCTAGATTGCCACTTTGCTCGGTAAAATACAAAGAAAGATAGTTTATGGGAGGAAAATGAAGATAAGATGCCTAACTGGCTTCATTGAGGATTTCCTCACACTGGAACTAGGTTTTCTCCAATGGCTTCAGGAGAAATTATCTGGGTTTTCTCTGTACCATCACCTGATCATGGCTATTCTGGCTACATTAAGGAACATTTTGCTCAATTTATAGGGTACACTCCTCCAAAAAATGAGCCCATAAGGAGATGGTATTCAGCAGAGTGGGTGTCACCTGTATGGTATTTGCAAAAACCGCATGGGACATATGGGATTCCTCTGCCAGATCTGTTCAGGTTAGTTGCAGCAGCCAATGTTATAGTATTAAAAAAAAAAAAAAAAAAAAAAAAAAAAAACGAAAAAGGCTGCCAAGTCCATAGCTTGTCTCTCTTACCCCTATGCCTTAATTTTTGAAATTAAATATTCGTGCATAACAAGAAAGAAGGGGACTCATTTTTTGTTAGTGTCGATCCTGCATATTACCTGTGTACAATAATGTTATGATAATCCTTTTCAACTATATTGATTGTTAAAAGGCCTGCTTATGTGATGCTTCCAGTAGATTTGGGTAATGATACTTGGTATGATAATTTAGCTATAAACATGTTTAGCAAAATTAATGAATTGATTAGGCCAAAAAGATTTGTTGCCTCATTAATTTTAAGAATGACAATACTGATAGCCATATTGACTTCTTTTGCAGTTTCAACAACAGGATTAGTAAAGGAAATGCAGACAACTTCCTTTGTGAATGTCAGAACAGAGGTTAATAGATCCAAAATTAGAAACTAGATTAAATGCTTTAGAAGAGGCAATGATAGAAATGGGCCCAGACATACAAAATCTTAAGACGTAGTTAGCAACTAAATGCCATGCAGAGTTTATGTATATCTGTGTTACACCTCTTCTATACTACTCTTCCTCGAATTGGAATGAAACTAAGGCACATTTCTTGGGTGAATGGGAGGATACCAATTTAACCTATGATATCAAGGCATAGCAAGAGGAAATTACGGTTATGAGTCAGAAAAAGATATTTACTTGGGACATTTCAGGCCTAGGAGCAACATTTTTAGAAAATCTAAGATCCCTGAATGATTAAGCTGGACTCAGTATTTTGTTTTCCTAGGAATGGGAGCTGCTATTTTATTTATAGTGTGTTTGGCCTTTCCTATTCTTTTCAGAATAGCACTTCACTCCATCAGCACCCTCCAGCGAGATTTCCAGCTGTTCTGCTTAAAAATAAAAAAGGGGGAACTGCCACACCAGGCCCAGTGGAGATAGTGTAGCAATGGCTGAGAGAAATCTCAATGGCTACCTGTCCAGAGGCTCACACCACACCTGGTTATGCCTCCTGGGGAAAATTGGTGCAGGACCCTGCAGGTGATTGCCCAACTGACAGTCTGGAATGGGTGCTAGGTGTTTGTTGTGCTATGATAGCTTTAATGCTTTTGGTCATAGGTGCTTTGGACTATAGCTCCACGGTTAATTCAGAGAAGACCAGAAAACACTTAGATATAGTTTCAGGGACAGAAAGAGATACAGACCAGCCCTCAGCTACAAAACCCAGGGCACCAGTGGAGACTTCAGGTGTCAGCCTAAGGCCTAATAAATTAACATATCTAAAGCTATAGGAATTTGCCCACAAAATGAGCCTGCCTAATTAGACAGACCTAAGCAAAGCTGTTGTGGGGTTTACTACTGAGTTTTTAGGGCCCCTAAATCAATAAAACAGTGTAAGAGTTCTTATCAATGCTGTTAAAAGTTTACTGACCAGAGACAATGATTATTGTCTAAACTAAGTAAATCTAATCCCTGGAAAACTGACCACAAGCAGGCCAAAATAAACATGATATGTATTTACGATCTCATGCTCCAAAATAATTGCTGAAATTTCTATAATATGTCTATAAATATTAAACTGTGGCCAAAGATCTGTTCCTTGAAATTTCTGCATAAAAACCTGTTGCTCTGAAGTAAAACTCGCAGCAGTTACAAACCTCCTCGAGTGTGTTTGTGTCTGTCTGTCAAGCCGAAGCCACTCCTGACCTGTTCATCAAAGTCTTAGTCTCCCCAAGCCCCGTCACCCACTGAAAGGTCTGTGGCAAATGAATAAAAATTAAACAAGTGGATGGTGTTTTATATGTGAAGCCTAAAAGATTGCCCAATACTGAAGAGACTTTGAGTTCTTAATCATAGATTTCAACAATAAAATGAATGAATAAAGAGATAATTTTTCATAATTCACCCCTAGAGAGATAACAAAATGATATCAACATTGATTTAAATAAATAAATAAATGAATATTGAAATCATAAGAGACAATTTACACCAAGAAGGTGGATCCAGACTCCACTCTTCCTGGAGTAGAAAAAGACAGATTTGAATAATGAAATAATCAGGAAGTACTACTTAGATAAGTAAATAATGCCACGTGATTAACTCCCATGGAAGAATGGCCAGACCCAAGTCAAGAAGAACAACGTCTTCATTGATTTAAATAATTAATATACAACAAAAAATTATTGAATAATGACATGGTCGTGCATACATAAATCCCACATGGAGTAGTCAGACTGATCTCTTCCTGGAACAGTGATGTTTTAAAAATTAAATTGATAATAAATTAGTGGGCACTTTATATTAACACTGACGAAATGGCACCAAAGTCCTAAAGATCTCTTTATATAGCTAAACGATGTAGTAATGGGATGATGTTACATCAACTCCCAAAATCTGACTCCAAAAGGGACTTATGGTCCATAACATTACCTGTATTTTAAATTCATTAATTAAGTGATTAATTATCATTTAATTTCCTAGTTTAACACTTAAGGAAGTAAGTGTAGTATTAGATGATGTGATGGTCTGGTACAATGGTCTCCCCTAAGGAGGCTCAAAACTCCAGTGATCACTGAATACATAATGACAGATTTTCATAATTAAATGAATAAACTTTAAACAAGTGGATGGTGTTTTATTCATGAAGCCTAAATGATTGCTCAATACTGAAGGGTCATTGAGTTCTTAATCATAGATATGAACAAAAAAGTGAATGAATAAAGAGATAATTTCTCATAATTAACCCCTAGAGATATAACAAATCGATATCAACATTGATTTAAAGAAAGAAAGAAAGGAAGGAAGAAAGAAAGAAATCACAAGTGACAATTTAACATCAACAAGGAGGATCCAGATTCCACTCTAACTGGAGTAGAAAAAGACAGACTTGTATAATGAAATAACCAGATAGTTAGATCGTCTGTCACACTTGAGTCACACAAGGTGGCACCTTGCACACTAACCGTAATTGGTGATGGCACTGTTTGTCGGTTACATAATTTAAAGAATTAAATAAGTCAATAATAGCTAACTGTCACAATAAATAGGGCATGTAGCATTCTACTGGCAGGGAAGCATATCCAGACTCCAGGTATGAAGGATGTCATCATCATCAATTTAGTCAATGAATCATACAATGTGAAGATATTGCACATTATCTCCACAAGAGGGAGCTTTACAGGTCTCTTCATGGAATGGAGGATTGTTGTTTAAATAACTATACAAATATTTACATTATCTTGGGGATTAACACAGATTGTCAAAATAAATTCATTAATTATGTAATTAGATGATCTGTGGCACCAGAGTCCAGGTGTCATGGACGATATAATCATTGTTTTATATAATTAAATAATCAAATAATGAGTTTATGTAACATCATCCACTTCCCTAAGGTGGCTCCAAACCAGGCTCATGAACGATGCTGTCATGATTAATTCAAAAATTTTAACTACATAATTGATATTTAGATGGTCTATAATAATTGACTCCCATGTTGTGGAACCACAATCCACTGATCATGGATTATCTAATGTCCTATTTTAATAATCAAATAACAACATCATCAGAGGTTGAAAAGGTCTGATATATTCGACGTAATTGACTCTCATTTGACTCCCACATGACTGTGGGAAACTCCCAGGTTCATCCCTTATTTAATTGCAGAGTTGAGTAGTAAAATGTTTAAATGCTGAAATGCTGTTGTGTATGCAGGATTTTAGAAGGTATCACACATTTATTGTTGGACAGCTACCTCAAAAGAGATGGACTGCAATCCAAGGATCCCTAAGTATACTCTAACAAATGGATTATCACTTTCCTGAAGGAAGTTAACAATGGAAAACTCACCTTTTGATGAATAATTGTGAGTCTTATTATTTTTTGTTCCATAGTTTTACTTCTTAGGAGAGAGAGCATCCATAAACAGACACCTTAGTACTGTATCTCCACAGACTATGTTCTCTGATAATTAGGTAATCTTGAATTTGGTAACCAGTAAAGGCTGTAGGCACACTTCCAGATGTGTGGATATGACTTGTTTAGGCGAATCAAATGCTGTCATGAAAAGTTTTAGGAGAGAGTTATCTTGGGAGACTGTAATGTCCCATGATAACACTTTCTCGAAGCTGCTCTCTGGTCCTTGGCCCATGATACCAGGATACAGCATGCAAGCAGGGTTGCCAGGAAACATTTATGAAACAACGTTATGTCACATTCTAGTGCCCCTCCCACATGTTAAAAGTAGCATACTCATCGATGAACTAACCTTACAGCCTCATTGAGTTTCTCACAAAAACAAAGCAGGGCACTTTCTTTTGTGTTATACATATTTACCTGTCTCTCAAGATACAACATGCCTTTAGTGACATAAGCATGAAAATAAAAGCATCATTATGCCATTCAAGTACATTGCTGAGTATTTTAAACCTGTTTTCTATACTTCAATTTTCTAATTTCTAGTATGTAAACAATACAACGAATCACCTCTACCATAATCCTTTTCTCTTTATTGAAAATAAAATAAACTCCTCTTCATTCTGTTACCTTTAGAGGAGCTTGATCCCATGGTTTCTCGGAGTTGTTTAAGTTTGGATTTGGCTGACGACTAAGGATTTTGAGCACTGTCTTATGTTTCTTTCAGTCATTTTGGATTCCTCTATTGATAGTTCTCTATTAAGTCCTGTACCCAGCTTTCTAATATGGTTATTTAGAGTTATTTATTGTTGGTGGTGTGTCATGTTATCAGCCCCATAGAGTTCATTAGATGAGATTCCCTGATCATGACTTTATGCAATTATTCCATGTTTAAAATTGGTGGCGACAGTGTCCTTCATGGGTCACTTCTGTTGCAAACTCTCAGAAACTGATGACACGAAACAATACATTTTTTTTATTAAAATGGTGTAATCATTCGATTGTTAAAAATCTACTATTACATAATTAGTAATCACTGGATAAGGCAGTGTCCCTCATGCTCTGGGAAATGATTCTGGTACCGATCTCCTGCTGTGTCAATCGCACAGCAACCAAATGAGGGATGATGCCATCATTACCTACACAATCAAGTAATTTAATAATTGGATAGTCCTGCATACTTAACTTTCCTAAGATGGAACCAAACTCCAGTGATTTTTAAGAAACTAGTACTTAGATAATTAAATAATGCCACATGATCAACTCCTAGGGAGGAATGGCCAGACTCCTGTCATGAAGAACAACATCTTCATCGATTTAAATAATTAATATATGATGAAAATTGATTGAATAATGACATGGTGGTGCATACTTAAATCCCACATGGAGTTATCTCTTCCTGAAACAATAATTTATTTAAAAAATTAAATTGATAATTAATGAGTTGTTGTTTTATATGAACACAGACAAAGTCCTAAACTGATGTAATGATCTATTTACATAGCTAAATGATGAAGTAATGAGATGATGATGTTACATCATCAACTTGCAAAATCTGCTCCAAAAGGGACTTATGGTCCATAACATACCTGTACTTTAAATATGTTAATTAAATGAAGAATTATTATTTAACCTCGAGTTTAACAGTTAAATAAGTAAGTGTAGTATTAGATGATATGATGGTCTGGCACAGTTGACTCCCATAAGGAGGCTCAAAACTCCAGTTATCACTGAATACATAATGACAGATTTTCATAATTAAATGAATAAACATTAAACAAGTAGATGATGTTTTATACATGAAGCCTAAAAGATTGCTCAATACCGAAGAGTCTTTCAGTTCTTAATCGTAGATTTGAACATAAAAATGAAAGAATAATGAAATAATTTCTCACAATTCACCCCTAGAGAGATAAAAAAAATGATATCGCCATTGATTAAAATAAACAAATAAATAAATAAATAATGAAGTCACAAGAGACAATTAATACCAAAAAGTTGGATCGAGACTCCACTCTTCCTTGAGTAGAAAATACAGATTTGAATACTGAAGTAATCAGAGAGTTAGATTGTCTCTTACACTTGAGGCACACAAAACGGCATCAAACTTCAGGGTTCACAGATTATATAATGAAACAATTTATTCATTACAGCTTTAATATGTAAGTCGTTGACCATTTTTGTATCATCAATTCCTGGGCTGACTTGCCAGATCTGAAAAAGTATGCTGTCATCACGAATTTTTAACATTCAATAAGTTAATCGTCAGATAACCGTACTGTCTTGCCTGATGAATACTTTTGGCCTGCCACAATCTGAAGGTATCATTGAGTTTTTAATTATAGAATTGAACAAAAAATGAATGAATCATGAGATAATTTCTCATAATTCACTCAGAGACATAACAGAATGATATCACACTTGATTTAAATAAATAAATAATTACTTAAATCACAGTACACATTTAACACCTACAAAGTGGATCCAGACTCCACTCTTCCTGGAATAGAAAAGTCAGATTGGATTAATGAAATAATCAGGTATTTAGATCGTCTGTCACACTTGAATGACACAAGGTGGCACCAAACTTTAGGGTTCATAGTTTATATAATGAAACAATTTAAGAATTACATCTTTACTTATGTAAGTGTTTGAAATTTTTTGTATCATCAGTACCTGGGTAGACATGCCAGACATGATAATGTACGCTGTCATCACGGATTTTTAAAATTCCATGAGTCAGTAATCAGATAATCATACTATCTTGCTTGAAGAATTCTGTTGCCCTGACATCATCACCAATGCCTGATTCTCTGTTGTGGTGCGGAAGGACCTGAGATGATGGGCCCATACCTGGCGTACCAGTACTAGCTAAAAATGTTTCTATCAGCTGAAAAGATGACTGCAGCAGGGGCCTCACCAGCAGAGCTGAAAGAGAGATGTCTTCCGTGTTCTGGGTCATCATCCTTTGCGAGGTCTCGTTGATGGTGCTGACCTTTTGTGCCACAACTTCATCTAATGCTAGATCACAACCAATGTGAAGATGTGAAGGAACAGCAGGGAGTTAAACAGCCAGACCACCGTGCCTGCCTTGGTGAAGTCCTTGTACTACTCGGAGGGCACCCTGGAATATTCTGGCCTCAATCACCCAGAATCCCCAGTACACTGGGTGATGCATAGATCATTCAGAAACTGCTGAGTCCATTTCTGCAGCCTTCCTAAACTTATCCTTGACAGATATTGGCACCATAATCATAATCGGTGATGGCATTGTCTGTCATTTAAATAATTTAAATAATTATATAAGTCAGTAATAGCTAACTGTCACAATAAATAGGTGATGTAGCATTTAACTGGCAGGGAACTTGGCCAGACTCCAGTAGTCATCATCATCATCAAAAAAAAAAAAAAAAAAAAAAAAAAAAAAATTAATCATAAAATGTGATGATATTGCACATTAACTCCACAAGAGGGAGCTTTACAGGACTCTTCATGGAATAAAGGATTATTGATTTACATAATTATACAAATATTTACATTGCCTTGGGTATTAACAGGTATTGTCAATTTAAATACCGTAATTATGTAATTAGATGATCTGTCGCACTTGACCCCACAAGGTGGCACCACATTCCAGGTGTCAAGGATGATATAATCATTTTTTTTTTATATAATTAAATAATCAAATAATGAGTTGATGTAACATCACCCCTCCCTAAGGTGGCTCCAAACCAGACTCGTGGACAATGTTGTCACGATTAATGTAAATTATTTAATTTCATAATTATTATAGATGGTCTAAAATTCTTGACTCAAACATCATGGAACAATAATCCAACGATCTTGGATTATCTAATGTCCTCTTTTAATAATTAAATAATAACATAATCAGAGGATGAAATGGTCTGCCATACTCGACACACATTGTCTCTCATTTGACTCCCACAAGATTGTGTGAAAGTCCCCAGTTCATCCCTTATTTCATCGCAGAGTTGAGTAGTAAAATGTGTAAATGCTGAAGTGTCATTGTGTATGCAGGGTTTTAGAAGATATCATACATTTAATGTTGGACAGCTGCCTCAAAGAAGATGAACTGCAACCCAATAATCCCTAAATCTACTATAATGAATGGATTATCAACCTCCTGAGGGAAGTTAACAATGGAAAAATCACCTTTTGATTAATAAATATGATTCTTATTATCTTTTAATCCATAGTTTTACTTCTTAGGAGAGAGAGCATTCGTAAACCGAAGTCTTTGAACTGTTTCTACACGGACTATGTTCTCTGATAATAGGTAACCTTGAAGTGGGTAAACAGTAATAGCTGTAGGCAAATGTCTAGTGATTTGGCAATGACTTGGTTAGGAATATCAAATACTCTCGTTAAAATTTTAGGAGATAGTTATCTTGGCAAAGTGTATTGTCCCATGGTAACACTTTATCGGAGCTGCTCTCTGCTTCTCAGCCCATGGTACCAGGATACAGAATGCAAGCAGGGTTGCGGAACATTTATGATCCATCATTCTGTCACGTTCTAATGCACCTCCCACATGCTAAAATTAGCATGCACACCTTACCGCCCAACTGGTTTTCTCACAAAAACAAAGCAGGTCTCTTTCTTTTGAGTTCTACATATTTACCAGTCTATCAAGGTACAAAGTGCCTATAGTGATTTAAGCATGAAAAGTGTGGCAAGCCACAGCCCCTAGGTGGTGCCTGGCTGGATGCCAGGTAGTCAGAGTTCAGCTGTGAACAAGCTAGCCCCAAGGTTTTGACAGGCTGGATGCCAGGTAAATCGGAGCTTAGCTGTAAACAAGCCTTATTTGGAAGTACATGATGGATCTGGTGTGCTTCCTCCTTCTGTGGCCATCCCAGGATCACCTGGAGGCATGAGCTGATTGGGCAGTGAGCGCATATTTAAGGGCTTGCTGGACTTGGAAGGAGCAGATTCTGATGTATAAAGTACCTGAAGAAACTGCTTGAAGAAGAATCATAGTCCTGTTCCCTTGCTGGCAGAGGTAGACGCCGCAGAAAACGAAAGCATCATTATTCCAACCAAGTACATTGATGAGTATTCAAACAATACCATTAATCGACTCTACCATAATTCTTTTCTCTTTTCAGAAGAGAAAAAAACTTCTCTTCATTCTCTTACCTTTAGAACAGCTTGATCACATGGTTTCTCAGAGTCGTTTTGATTTGCATTTGGCTGATGACTAAGGATTTTGAGCACTGTATTATGATTCTTTCTGTCATTTGTGATTCCTCAATTGATAATTCCCTATTAAGTCCTGTACCCCAATTTCTAATATGATTATTTTGGGTTATTTTGAGTTGGTGGTGGCTCATGTTATCAGCCCGACAGAGTTCATTCGCTAAGAATCTCTGATCATGAGATTATAAAATTATTCATGTTTGAAAGCCAGTGTTGACTGTGTCCTTCATGGGTCAGTTCTTTTGCAAATGCTCAGGAAATGATGCAAAACAATAGATTTGTTTAAAGCGTTTAATCATTCGATCGATAAAAATCTATTATTATGTAATCAGTACAGTACTCACTGGCTATCCCAGTGTCCCTTACTTCTGGGCACTGGTTCTGGTACCAATCTCCTACTGTGTCAATCGCACAGCAGCCAAACCCATAACGGATGACACCATCATTCTTTACCTAATCCAGTAAGTCAATAATTCGATAGTCCTGTATACTTAACTTTCATAAGATGGAACCAAACTCCAGTGATTGTCAAGGAAGTAATACTTAGAAAATTAAATAATGTCACACGATTATCTCCCAAGGAGGAATGGCCAGACTCCAGTCATGAAGGACAACATGTTCATCGATTTCAATAATTAATATATAATGAGAAATAAGTGAATAATGACATGATGGTGCATACTTAAATCCCACATGGAGAAGTCGAACTGAACCTTCGTGGAATAATGATTTATTCAAAAATTAAATTGATAATTAATTATTTGGCATTTTATATTAACTCTGACAAGATGGCACCAAAGTCATAAAGCTACACCTGATGTAATGATCTATTTAAATAGCTAAATAATCAATGAGATGAGGTTACAACATCAACTCCCAAAATCTCACTCCAAAAGGTACTTATGGTCCACAATATTATCTTTTATCTAAACAAGAAGTGTCAATTTAAATAATATAATTATGTAATTAAATGATCTGTGGCACCAAACTCCAGTTGTCATGGATAATATAACCATTGTTTTATCTAACTAAATAATCAAAGAGTTGATGTAACATCATCCACTTCCTTAACGTGGATTAACGAGACTCATGAATATTGATGTCACGATTAATTTAAATATTTTACTTACATAATTAATATGTAGATGGTCTAAAATACTTGAACTCCCATTCGTGGAAACATAATCCACTGACCTTGGATTATCTATAGTCCTATTTTCATAATTAAATTATAACGTGATCAGAGGATGAAATGCTCTGCCATACTCAACACAATTTTTTCTCACTTGACTCCCACACTATTGTGTGTGAAAGTCCCCAGTTCATCCCCTATGTGATCACAGAGTTTATTAGTAAAATGAGTAAATGCGGACATGCCATTTTGTATGCAGGGTTTTAGAAGATATCACATATTTAATGTTGGACGGCTGCCTCAATACAGATGGACTACAATCCAATTATACCTCAGTCTACTCTAACAAATGGATTACCACCTTCCTGAAGGAAGTTAACAATGGAAAACTCACCTTTTGATGAATATTTGTGGGTCTTATTATCTTTGAATCCATATATTTTTCTTCTTAGGAGAGAGAGCATTCATAAACAGAAGTCTATGAACTCTTTCTCCACAGATATGTTCTCTGATATTAGGTAATCTTGAATTGGGTAACCACTAAAAGCTGTAGGCAAACCCCCAGAGTTTTGGCTATGACTTGGTGAGGCAAATCATATGCTGTCTTTAAAATTTCAGGAGATCATTGTCTTGGGAGTTTGTAATGTCCCATGATAACACTTCATCGAAGCTGCTCTCTGGTCCCTGGCCCACTATAACAGGATACAGAATGCAAGCAGGGTTGCCAGGCAACATTTATGATCCAACATTCTGTCACATTCTAGTGCACTTCCCACATGCTAAAATTAGCATACCCACTGATGGACTAACCTATAGCCTCACTGATTTTCTCAAAAACAAAGCAGGCCTCTTTTTCTGAGTTATACCTATTTACCTGTCTCTCAAGCTACATCATGCCTATAGTGATTTAAGCATGAAAACGAAAGAATCATTATGCCAATCAAGTACATTGATGAGTATTTAAACCTATTTTTCTATGCTTCAATTGTCTCATTTGCAGAATGGAAATAATACCATTTATTGCCTCTACCATAATCCTATTCTATTTACTGGGAAAAAAATAAATAAATTCTCCTCACTGCCTTATCTTTAGAGCAACTTGATCTCATGGTTTCTCAGAGTTGTTTTTATTTGCATTTGGCTGATGACTAAGGATTTTGAGCACTGTGTTATGTCTCTTTCAGTCACTTTTGAGTTCTCGATAATAATTCTCTATTAAGTCCTGTATCCCATTTTCTAATATGGTTATGTAGAGTTATTTTGAGTTGGTGGTGGCTCATGTTATCAGCCCGACAGAGTTCATTCGCTAAGAATCTCCGATCATGAGATTATTAAATTATTCAAGTTTGAAAGCCGGTGTTGACTGTGTCCTTCATGGGTCAGTTCTGTTGCAACCTCTCAGAACCTGATGATGCAGAAATAATACAGTTTTTTTTTAAAAGTCGTTTAGTCATTCCATCCTTCAAAATCTATTGTTACATAATCAGTAATCACTGGATAACCAAGTGTCCCTCATTCTCTGGGCACTGCTTCTGGTACCAATCTCCTACTGTGTCAATCGCACAGTAGCCAAAACCATAATGGATGACAAAATCATTATTTACGTAATCAAATAAGGAAATAATTAGATAGTCCTGCATACTTCACTTTCATAAGATGTAACCAAACTCCAGTGACTTTCAAGGAAGTAATACTTATGTAATACCGCACGATTAACTCACAGAGAGGAAATGTCCAGACTCCAGTCATGAAAGACAACATCTTCATTGATTTAAATAAGTAATATGTAATGAAAAATAATTGATTAATGACATGGTGGTGCACACTTAAACCCCACAGGCAGAAGTCAGACCATTCTCTTCCTGGAATAATGATTTATTTAAAAAACTTAAATTAATAATTAATTAGTTGGCACTTTATATTAACTCTGAAAAGATGGCACCAAATTCATGAACCTATGGCTGATGTAATGATCTATTTCAATAGCTAAGTAATCAAGTTATGAGATGATGTCACATCTTTCTAGGTGTGTGTGTGGGGGGGGTCTAACAGGGCCCGCAGTTCCCTGAGGCTTTTTCTAAATAGCTGACAAGGTCTCATTTGCATCTTCATTGAGGCCTCCCTTTCAATAGCTTTTCTCAAACCTTACATTAACCTCTATTCTTTCAATTTCTTTTATAACCACCAAAAAGGGAAGATTTATGTTTCCTCCTCTGTTAAACTCTTTTGAGCCATCCAGATTTCCCTGGCGCTCAGGCCGTTTTGGCCGTGACTATTTCCTACTGTTTCACTCTGCAAGATAGTCATGGGTGATGCAGATCTCCAATCTTGATCTCTCTCTCTCTCTTAATCTCAAGCAATTCAAGTAGTACCTATTGTTGGGATTCACACATTCACATATTCACAATCACACTTCAGACACTCAGACACTCACCTGTGTGGCCACACCATACATACAGAGCATACATTAATATTTTAGCTCTCCTTTTCTTTAGACCAATATTAGTTTGTTGAAATAAAACATCCTTAATTGAAATCTCTTCAATGTAGCTGTTATAGATAACCTTTGAACTATGAGCATCCAAAAGCTGAACAAATTTCAATAAATTCACAAGTTTCTGACAGGCTGCATTAATTTTTCCATACCCAGCAGCTCCTAAGACTGCAGGCCTCAGGTTCGGTCCTGCCTTTTGCTCTCTGGGCCTGGGTTTGCCCCCTGCAGTTTATCTGTGACTGTAGCTGCTTGAAAAGTACTATAACCACCATTGTAGCAACTGAGTTCTTGGCACTGACAGTTCCTGCTGACCTGGTGCATATGCAGGGCAAAATCTTTGCTTCCCTAAACCCTGGAGCAGCATTGGGGGATGGCAGTAGGGCAGTAGGGCAGTAGGGTTTGGAGTTCTCCTTGAGGAGTGGCTAGGCAGAATGACCTGCTGCATTTGCCAAGCAGAGGAAGGAGCAATGTTAGGGAAGTCATGATAATAGTCCAGCTCATATTTGGCCACCTCTTCCTCAGGGGTCAGCCTCTTTCCTTGCAGGGAGGTTGCCTGGGTCTCTCTTTTCCTTTTCTTCTTTGCATTGCCTTTTGTTTCTTTCCCTCCCTTTTTTCACTCTTCCCTTTAATGATATTGCCTAACTTTATCATGCTGACTCCCTTTCCTACTTGCCTTCCCATTTATAACTTTGCCTTGCTTTTATTCCCCTTTCCTTCCATTACCTTCTTTGACTTATATCGTCTTCCCTTCCAATCCCTTCCTTTGCCTTCATGACTCTTCTTTTTCCTTGCTTTTACTTGCCTTGCTTACCATTTTTATTGTTGCATTGCCTTACAATTCCTTTAATTTCCCTTACATTTCTGCCATTTTCATCCTTTCACTTCCCCCTTTTTCCATTCCACTTTCATTTGTCTTTCCTTGACTTGCCTTGCCATGTGTGTCTTCCATTTTTTCTCTCTTTTTCTTATTCTTTTCATTTGCCTCTCTTTCCCATCCATTCTCTTCCACTCTTTGTTTGGGGGGCTGAGAGGCTACCCCTTTACTAGGTTTTTGATTCCTCCTTAGGACTTCCTTCAATTTGAGTCCCATTTTTGGAGAACTTGGAATGACACTCACTCCTCCAATGCCTTCCCCTTTTTTACATCTTGGGCAAATGCCAGGGAATCTTTTTAGGACGTCCACCCTGTCCTCCTGAAAGACCTAAAAGAGTAATGTTAATGATGGACTAACCTGAAAACCAGTATCTGTTCCTTGGAATTTGCTAGCTTCCTCTCACAAGACCCTGAGATAAGAAGAATTCACACTGCTCCTCCTTTCCTGTGAGTCAACAGGTGGTAAATAGGGTCAAGAGATAGCTGTAACTCTGGTTTGCCCAGACAAGATTAATTTAGCACACCTGAAGCCCTAAGGTCTACCGACCCTAATAGCAGACCATCCGGCCTCCAAGGGTCACCTAATACTCAATGGACAGAGGGTCCCACCCTCCCTAAGCTTGTGGGGTTGCCATTAAAAACAACTGTGCCCGGGGGAGGGGGCTTCTCCCTAGCCTGCGTGCTGGAGGAGCCCATTTGTGCAAACATTTCCTGTTCATTAAAGCCTCTTGCATTTTGCAGCAACTGGACATTGAGTTCTTGGGGTATCGACCGAACCTGGAAGACTCCTCATTCTGGAGGGTCTTACATTTTGGGGCTGGTCCTGGACTTGGTCGACCCCCAGACCCAATTCTATTGCCAGTTGGAGGTAGGAAAAGCTTGCAACCTATATGTTTGATGTATGTCTGATGTGTCTGGTGTTACGTGTTTTGACTCTAGTGAATCTGTGCTTAGCCTGCACAGAACTTGTATGTTATGTGTTTTGATTCGAGTATTTGAATCTGTGCCTGTGCCTGGACTGCACAGGACTTCTATAGGACCACAGGGGGAGACAGACGTGTCCTGAGACCCTTGGTCCCCGCCCTGAACGACAGTCCGGGTTGTTTGGAGGAGGGAAGGAGACAAAGTTTCTCTTCTCCAGGGCATGGCCGGCCTCTGGATTTGCTTCCCTCCCACTTTGTAACTTTGGTTTGGGCGCCGTTTTTCTACCGCACGGTTTGTCCTCTTTGTCGGATTGTTCTGTGTTTTGTGTCCTTTCTGTTCCTACTGTTTGTGTCCATTTCTACTCTCCCCACGGGTCAAAAACTAACTACCCCACCTAAGTTTGACCTTTTAGGTTCGCAGGAGAACAGGGCCGGAGACCCAGCTATGAGCACACTCGTCCCCTGCTCTCAGGAATGTGGCAGGGCAGCCAGTGCCACTGAGGCTGAGGCTTCAACAGAATGGCTGAACAGCCATGGGCTGGCGCAGCCTGGGCAGAGGTATGCCGGAGATGGACGGACAGGGTTATGACTTATGACCCCGCCACCACATATGTTCGGTTCCAACATCAGCCTCTAGGGCTGACCCTTCTCCCCCAGATCTTTGTAATTGGAAAACTCACCACCCCCTTTTTGGAGTTCTTATGTTCTCTCTGTAGGCTATTTGAGATGATTATCAACAGTTTCTGTTCGAGGCTAGAAAAATATCCCTGGAGCTGATGGGCGGCCAGCACAGCTGAAAAAAAAGTAACAAGATTGACTTGGGATTTCTTTTGACTCGCCCCAGTTGGGACTTCAACACTGCTAAAGGTAGGAGAGCTCAAACATCTATTGCCAGGCTCTGGTGGCAGGTCTCCGAGGTGCTGCGAGACGGCCCACCAATTTGGCTAAGGTAAAGAGAGCACTTTTTTTAACCCACTTCAGAAGCCCAGAGAGCTTCGTGGCTCTGGTCTTCATGGGGGAATTGGGCCACAGATATTGGGAAAAACTCCAGAGACTGGCCCACGCCAGGCCCAAATAATACACAGAGACTTTGTATTTGATACAATGCTGTTGGCCCCATTACTTGTTTCTTTTCGGCTGAGCTCTGTCTTAAGTATTAACCCATTTCTGCGTATTTCCACGTGGTCTCCTTACCGGGGAGTGAGGCAAGCATCTGGTCTCCCTGGTCTCTCCATGCTGACTCCTCCTTACTATTTCCTCTTTCCTCTTGTCTCCAGTCCCTCCTATCTTCCTTTCCTGTGTTGGCCCGACAGTGCTTTATTCATTAACCAGTATGAGAAACATATAGAATGACATCTCCCATCATCTCCTTTTCTCTGTCTAAATAAAAAGAAGGGTTTAACTTCAACATAGTAAAATATATCACATAACAGTTATCAAATAAGAAAGAATCACAGTTAACAATATTTAGTCCATTAAATATTTAGTAAGATTAAAAGAAACTATTCTATCGTCTATCCTATATTTAAGAGGTTCAAAATCATATAGGTAACTTATCTTTAAGTTTAACTATGAAAATTCATAAATGTAACTATCTGTCTGCAACTCCATCAAAGACCACAGAAGGATAGTATATAAACACTAGAAATGACATAGATGCCAACTCACTGCCTAATACCCAAAGTTCTTTTGTAATTTTTCATCTTTGTTTATAGAAGCAGTAGTGGGTCTGGTGACTCTTCAGTAAGTTATAAAACTTAAATGTCTTCTGGTATTGGCAGTTTGTCCATCATTTTTCTCTGTATCCCAGACTGTCTGCAGACCTCTTCCATGAAGCAGAACCTGTAGCAATGTCTATCTTGAATCAACAGTCACTTTTCTCTGTGGATCCTGTACAACCAGTTTATACAGCATAAAGTCAAACAGTTCAGACAAGAGCATTATTCTGTCCAAATGGTTATTCAGATATTGGAAGTAAATCATAACGAGTTTGTTTCTTTAATGTCCATTTTCCTTTCTGATGCAGGTGGTGCTGTTAGGAGCATTTATGTCTCATTGCTTCAGAAAAAACTCCTACACCATTTAAATGCCATATTCTGTAGGCCTTTGAAACGTTTGAAGAATACATATTCATCTTAAGTACATGTCTGTATATCTAGAAATCTTAATCAACTTAACTATAAGATCTGAATTATCATAGGTACTATCTATAATCTGTATTGAATTATACATTACATTTCTAAACAATACTTAAACAAGAGGAGAAATATACATATATCACAAAATTGATCTTAAATTGTAGCAATAAATGAAAATCCATTACAAAACGA
Organism: Phodopus roborovskii; assembly: GCF_943737965.1. Taxonomy (NCBI): domain Eukaryota; kingdom Metazoa; phylum Chordata; class Mammalia; order Rodentia; family Cricetidae; genus Phodopus; species Phodopus roborovskii. The sequence goes on along the minus strand of NW_026126879.1, from coordinate 456 downwards.
AGTGTATCTACATTCATACTATAATCCCCCTTTTTGCCTTTAAATACAATTACGGTGACTACTAACCATTTATAAATTCAAGTCCATTTAAATGAAAACAGACATTTATAAACAATATTTGGGAATTTGGGTATGCTTCATCCAAACTACTTTCTGCTGGTAAAGGGCACTGCCATGGGGGAACTTTAGGAAGACACAGAAATCCTGGTTGTGGTCTCTTTACCAGGAGTGAGAAGCAAGCGCCTGGTCTCCCTGGTCTCTCCATGCTGACTCCCTCTCCTTACCACTTTCTCTTTCCTCCGTCTCCTAATCCCTCCTATCTTCCTTTCTATTGGCCAACAGTGCTTTATTATTAACCAGTATGAGAAATATATACAGAATGACATCTCCCATCAATGCCTTCAAAGTCAGAGAGAAATTTGCCTTTTATACATAATAACAAGAGTTCTCTGATAT